>NW_027442193.1:69744-169744 GCF_048569485.1 Anomaloglossus baeobatrachus | reverse complement strand
CACATACAGATTCTGCATTTTGGCCAAGTTTTGGGTAGATTAAAAATGACAATATAATTTGTCCCATGTTGTCATCTATCGTTGTATTTAACTAATTCTAAGAAGCTTTAAGGACACGATTTTCTGTTATGTCATGATAAGTAAAACCATATTCAAGAGTGTATCTGGTCACTTTACATGCTATTTAGGTATTACGGAAATCTCTCAGGCAGTATCTCATATGATAACCAACAACAACTTTTTGTGTGAATAATCAGGATATTAGCCTAATAAAACCTGTCTGAACAACATCCTGTAAGTCACACTGTTAATGCAGTCATAGTGGTAGACTAGACTGCTGAGTTATAAATCGTATTAACTCCTCAAGAAAACTGGGTGCTGATAGACAATTATGGAATCAAAAAAGGAACAACCATGAAAAAATTGGGGAAGTAATGGTATTTTCACAAACCATTGTATATAGTCCTTATACAGTAACTATGGCGCATGAGACTGTTCGAATATATAAAAATAAATATAGCCAATTAGATAGGCTAATTAGATTTTTTTCACAGAAAGTGTTGAGTGCAGCTTCATTCGTAATCATTAACAAGGTGTGCCCCTCAAATCAAAGCAGAGTGCGTTTCTTTCTTTTGACTGTATATTTAATTACCTATCTGCTCATTCTTGTCCGTCATCTTTATTTCTGTACATCCATTTACAAAATGTATCCTTTCAATATCTTTTCTCTAAACCCAAGATTTACTGAGATGTATGTCATGGGTGTGCAGTGAAGTACCATATTTTGCAGACTATAAGGTGGACCTAAGTTCTAGATGAGGGAAATGGGGTAAAAAACTTAAGCAAAATATGCACTCTTATGGGGTGGAAGGGGTCTGCTGCCAATACTGTTGAGGAAAACCTACAATATTGACCACCATTCAAAAAGCCAGACAATCACAATAATAGCCAGAGGTAGTGTCCCCAAACTCTGTACTAATATCTAACTTCCAGGTATGTGTCCCCCCCCATTCTGGTGTATATGTCCCCCACCTGGTATATATGTTCCTCATCCTTGTCCCTTCATGGTATATATGATCACCATCTTGGTACATATGGATACACATCCTGGTACATATGCCTCACATCCTGGGCCCATTCTTGTATATATGACTCCTATCTTTGACCCATTCTGGTATACAGTGATGAGCAAAAGGGTAACAATGTTTTAAACTTTTGGCTTTCAAGCTCCATATCTCACCATCCACTACAGCTTTAAGCAGGAGACAACCTTCATTTTATAGACTATTATCTTAGCCATCTCATACAATTTGACTTGAACCTATTAGGCAAATGATTAGTTAAGCAGATTCTTGTCATCTCACTACATTATTATGGTTTTCTTTATTGTGTTTCCATTTTTTCTTCTTCATGTATAATACAAATAACAACCTGTTCTCAGATTTCCTAATAACTCAGTGTTTGATTAGGTTGATTTCCAAGTGACAAGTCACTGGTTCGAATCGAGGAGCATCTATGAAGATGATTTCCCAAGAAATGCAAAACCGCACCTTCCAGCTCATCGATAGCGGTCTCGGCCCAAAAATTGCCAAACTACATCATGTAAGTGCCATGACTGTTGGAAGAATATGATATCCATCCATGCATTTAAAAGCCAAGAGGTAGACATCCAATCAAAATAATGGGGTCAACAAGTCAACTCATCAGAAGATCAATCAGTTCTCGCACAATAAACACGGCAGTGGAGGTGACTCGTATGCTTCATAATAGTGAGATCACATACGTACATGCATGTTACACAAGTCTGGAATAATGTCTCGAAACAATTTGAAGAAATCTCAACTTCAATATCGTCATAAACAGCGTTGGCTGGAGTTTGCAAAGAAGTACGAAAAGTGGACACTAGAAGATTGGATACAGGTGATTTGGAATGAGGAGACTAAAGTCAATAGACTAGGCTCTGATGGTTGCAAATGGTTCTGGAAAAAACAAGGGAAAAGGAGGCTAATGGATTGAGAATTTGAAGGAACTGTCAAGTTCGGTGGATGAAGACTGATGATATGAGGTTGTTTCACAACAAAAAGCATTGGATACTTGACCAGGATCGATGGCGGTTTCAATGGTGAGCTATAAGCGAGTGTCCTACAAGATGAGTTACTTTGTATGCCCGAGTACTATGGATATGAAAAGTACGACAGTGTTCCAGCAGGACAACAACCTGAAACATATGTCGATATTGGTGAAGAAATGGTTCAATTGACAATGGAGTAGAGGTGCTGGATTTCCCCCACAGTCCACAGACCTCAACCCAATAAGTCGACCAGTATGCACCAAGATTGGGAACATGTAGAAGAGACCAGGGATCAGATTTCAGTCTAGACATGCTTGAATCTGATTGAGAGCATGCCCAGAAGGATTCAGGCAGTGTTAAAAGCCAAAGGTGGATTTACAAAATACTAACAAAATAATGCAAATTTTAATTGAGATTTTTAAGAGCAAAACAGTAACAATGCAGCACCATGACAAGAATCTGCATAGGTAATCATATGCTAAATAGGTGAAAGTCAAATTTATGTAGGAGATGGCGAAGACAAGTCTCACGCTCAAAGCTGTAGTGGATGGTGAGATATGGAGCCTGAACGTCAAAAGTTCAAAACATTGTTACCCTTTGATTGTCAGTGTATATGTTCCTCATCAATATGTACACATAAAAAAATAAACCATTATACTCACTGTGAGGTAAATCCGGAGATATGACGATAAATCATGACATTCAAGTCATGTCAGGAAGCCCTCTCCTGGTGTCACTACCCCCTTCCCTTCACACAACTGGTTTAGCAACAAATCCATGGCCATGTCCTGTGATATGGAAATTAGGTGGCTTTAGGACAATGGACACAGGATGACTCCCTGCCGTCACCCTGTAGTAGGAGCTGCTAGCTAGTTAGCAAGGCTATGGAAATAGCCAGACAGAACGACTCCAGTAAAAAATGGTTCATATCTCGCAAGCCATATTTCCGATAAATATGGCAACCATAAAAATGGTGTCTCCGCATGTGGACGATGCCGGCACCCCCTTTTTATGGGAACAGGACATTGGGAAATGCCCCAGGCGTGATATCAGCCAATGGGGAACTGGCAGACAGGTCATGAGTCCCCTCGTTCTGTAGCTAAATTCATAACTGTCACAATGAGAGCATTGGCGTCTGCCTACGACGCTCCCAGGCAAAGTTATAGCCAAAATCCCCTTTGCTGGATAATTCTGATCCATGCAGGGGGAGTGGCAGTGCTTCCCTGTGAGGTCACTAAGGTAGGAGGGGACCTGGATCTGCCCAGGTTGATAACCCTACTTCGGCCATTTTCCAGCGTTCTTCTGCTCGGGGGCCTGGTTGGGACAGACCTGTGAGAGAGTTCCTGGAAACCTGGTCTACAGCGCCCCCCTGTGGCCAGACGCAACAAGGTAACTGCTGGAACTGTGTATGCCTGTTTGTAACCCATGCTTTGATTGTAACTGTACTCTGACATATGTATATTCTGTAGATTCCCTATTGTATATATTGTAGTTTCTAGTGTGCTTTAGGCGATTAAATTATATAATTAATCTTGGGCTGTTCTGTTATCTCGATCTTGAATCCCACGTCTGTGTGTTCGGCTAATAGTTACCGTAAATCGGTTGGTGGCAGCGAGTTGTGCCAAGGATTATTGTGGGGAGGCCAGTGAGATCCGGGAAGATATTATATATTCCGCCCGCGGAGGTCGGGGGAATATATACCCTACTCTCACCGGGGACCCTTCAATAATCGGCATAAGTAGTATAGCGGCCTCCTTGCTTATTGTCGGGCAATTCCATAATTGGCCTGACTATAAGAGGGGCGCTAGAGAGCGCGTCACGTGCTCTGTCTGTCGGTTGGGAGGTATAAAGGAGGGTTGACTCCTGCTTGTTACCCCCCGATTGTGACGTACTGGTAGCCAGCGCGGGGGATTTCTGAGTGACCCCCCCCGGTGGTTTGTGACATATTGGTGGCAAGCGGTGGGATCGAGATAATAGTGTGTGTGAGTGTGAGACCCATACTCCCAGACACTAAAGACTGCCTGCAGCAGCTGTGGCTGCTGGGGTCTTCAGACCAGCTCAACACTAGAGTGTCAGAGTGCAGATACTGTAAGGTGTGTGGAGGCATCAGGTGTCAGTTCTGTGTCAGTGACCAAAAGTCTGCAAGAATGGCTGATGGCACCAGGAGCAGAGCTATGCAACTGGCCAATGCTAAAGCAGGAGCCGAAGAGAGGGAGGACGGTGCTGTGGGCAGCAATGAGGAGGTTGCCCACGAGTCCTCCAGGAGCTCGACGCCAGAAAACCGTTCTGCAGAGGACATCGCACAACCTGGGACTGCTGGACAAGATGAGGAGGAGCTCGCCCAAGGTTCCTCAACGAGCCAGATGCCAGCCCTCCGCTCTGCAATGGACAGTGAAGCACCAGGCTCCGCAGCGGGCCGCAGATCACCACGTGCCATTCCACCGAGCCTGGGAGGCTCGGACAGCCTTCTTCAAATGGCTATGGCCCTTCTCCAGGCTGGAGACCGGGATACCTACGAGATACTCATGGCAGAGCGCAGGGCAGAGCGGCAGGCAGCGCGTGAAGAGCGCCAGGCAGAGCGTGACTACCAGCTGCAGCTAGCTCAGCTCCGGCCCTCATCAGCCACACGTGACCTTCAAGACACCAAACTTCCAAAGGTCCGTGTTGAGGACTTCCCAGTGCTGGAGAAGGATGGAGACTTGGACTCTTTCTTGACTGCTTTTGAGCGGACTTGCTTGCAGCACCATCTGAACAAGGACCAGTGGGCCAAATACCTGACCCCCCGTTTAAGGGGTAAGGCCCTGGATATCCTTGGGGACTTGCCTGCTGAGGCGGATCAGGGCTACGACACCATCAAGCGGGCCCTGATCCAACAGTACAACCTCACCCCGGAGTCCTACCGCAAGAAGTTCCGGACGCTGCAGAAGGGACCAAAGGACTCCTGGGCTGACCACCGGCGGGCACTTGCCCGAGCTGCCGACCACTGGACCCAAGGCCTGCAGCTTTCCACCGGACCGGAGATCCTGGACTTGTTCATCACGGAGCAACTCTTGTGGAACTGCCCTGAGGATCTCCGCCAGTTCATCCGAGACCAGAAGCCAAAGGGATCCACGGCTACAGCTGCCCTGGCCGATGACTACACCAACAATCGGGCTCCTGAAGCCAGGAGAGCAGCCACCAGCAGCACCTGGAGAGGGGGTAAGATGAACCCTGCGACTGCCCCACCTGCCCCTAGACTGCAGGGGGTGTCCCCCTCAACTCCCCTCTCCAGGCCCGTGGCAGAACCAAGACGGTGCCACCAGTGCAACCTACCTGGACACTTCAAGGCCATGTGCCCTCAGCGTCCCAAGGCCCCGGCTCCGTCCCCGTCCCAAGGGCCGCCCAAGGTGTATTGTGTGGGTGGGGGTGGTGGTAGGTCCCTGGACAGCTTCCAACCTGTCACCGTCGGCCAGTCTGTGACCATAGGACTGCGAGACAGCGCCTCGGAGGTGACTCTGGTGCGGCCTGAGATGGTGTCCCCCCAAGACTTGATCCCTGGAAAAACCCTCGCTGTCTCCGGGATTGGAGGCATTGACCCGGCGCTGCCTGTTGCTGACATTTATGTGGACTGGGGCGCAGGGCGAGGGGTGAGGGAGGTGGGGGTAACTGATCGGATCCCTGCAAACGTGCTACTTGGGACAGATTTGGGGCAAATAACCTCCCAGTTTGGCCCCGCCCCAAAGGCTGAACCTTCAGCCAGTGCTGACGTGCCTCCGGACAATGTTAATGTGTTATCTATGAATGATGTAAGGGAGGAGGGAGTGAACTCTGATATTTCTGCTTGCATAGACACCATAGACACACACTCAGCTGCAGCTGTGACAGGGGAGGGGGTCAGAGAAAGGTGTGACAATGCCTCTACAAGTAACCAGCCTGTGAGCTGGGATCTGTTGCCCTCTGCAGGGATAAGCAGAGAGCAGGGTGCTGCAGGGGGAGGACCAGTGTGTGGGGTGGGGGCTACCACAGCAAATGTGGGGTCCCCAGAGATTTCACAGCGGGGTTCTGTTGCTGCAGGAGGGGAACAGGCAGGTGAGATTGGGGCCGGTCCAGGAGCGGAAGTGCTCCCAGGTAAGATCTCGGTGCATGGTTCCCCCACAACCGGGGTGTCAGGAAGCCAGGTAGGTCTGCCTGAACCGGCGACTTGGTCAGGAACGGAGGAGGAGCAGGCACGACCCACGGTCGCAGCGGCTGTGGCCGCTGTCACCCGCAGTGGGAGTGCTGGAAGCCAAGGGGCCTCCCGGAGGTCCGATAGCTCTTCCCCTTCTGACCAAGTGGCAGCCGAGTCAGGTGGAGGCCAGGACACAGGTCCCGGGGTACTGACTGAAGATGTGACAGTCTCGTCGATTCTGGCCACATCTAGTCAGGAGTTTCAGGCAGCGTTAGAAGCTGACGACAGCCTGAAAGCTCTAAAGGAGCAGGCGGCACAGCCTCCCTCGGACTCGGACCCGGAGCGAGTGGTCTGGGACCAAGGACGGCTGTACCGGGCCACGGTCCAGCAGGGTTCACCGGAGGCGTGGCCCAGGGACCGACAGTTGGTGGTACCCTATCCGTTCCGGACGGAGTTGTTGCGGATCGCACATGAGATTCCGATGGCCGGACACCTAGGGATCGCTAAGACCAAGGCCAGGTTAAACCAGCATTTCTACTGGCCAAAAATGGGGGCCGATGTGGCTGCCTACTGCCGTTCGTGTGAAACCTGTCAGAGAGTGGGGAAGGCGGGGCCACGCCCCAAAGCCCCACTGGTATCTCTGCCCATCATCGATGAGCCTTTCAGGAGGGTGGCTGTGGATCTGGTCGGCCCGCTGGCCATCCCCAGCAGCTCCGGGAAACGCTTCATACTGACGGTAGTGGACTATGCCACCCGGTACCCAGAAGCAGTGGCCTTGTCGTCCATTCGGGCTGACAAGGTGGCCACCGCATTGCTGGAGATTTTCTCCCGAGTGGGTTTTCCCCAGGAAATGCTCACCGACCGGGGGACCCAATTCATGTCCCAGCTGATGGAGGCCCTCTGTAAGCAGGTCCAGGTGCGACATCTGGTGGCCAGCCCGTACCATCCACAGACTAATGGCCTGTGCGAGCGGTTCAATGGCACCTTAAAGCAGATGCTTAAGATGTTGGTCGACTCCCATGGGCGTGACTGGGAGCGGTATCTCCCACACCTGTTATTTGCTTACCGGGAGGTTCCACAGGCCTCAACAGGATTCTCACCGTTTGAGCTCCTGTACGGGCGACGTGTGCGGGGCCCCCTGGCTCTGGTGAAAGAGGCTTGGGAAGGGGATTTGGCCACCCCTGGAGTGTCGGTTATCGAGTATGTCATGCGCTTCCGGGACAAAAGGCAGGCCTTGACGCAACTGGTACACGACAATATGGCTCAAGCCCAGGCCGATCAGAAGCGTTGGTACGACCAGAACGCTTGTGAGAGGACCTACCAAGTGGGTCAAAAGGTGTGGGTACTGGTCCCCGTACCACAGGACAAGCTTCAGGCAGCCTGGGAAGGCCCATACCTCGTGTACCAGCAGCTCAACCCTGTAACGTACCTGGTCACCCTGGACCCTGCCCGTGGAAGGCGGAAGCCCTTCCATGTGAACATGATGAAGGCACATCATGAGCGGGAGGCATGTGCGCTCCCCGTGTGCAACCTGCCCGAGGAGGGAGAAGCGGAAACCCTCTTGGATATGCTAGCCCAGGTTAGGGCAGGCGGATCCATTGAGGATGTGGAGGTTGGCCACCAGCTCTTGGAGGACCAACGGTCCCAGCTGTGGGCCACCCTACACCCCTTCCGGGGGTTGTTTACCAACCAGCCCGGAAGGACTGACTTGGCTGTCCATCACGTGGACACTGGGGATCATCCCCCGATCTGGCGTTCAGCATATCGGGTCTCCCTGGAGGTGCAGCAACACATGCGCCAGGAGATTGACGAGATGCTGAAGCTGGGGGTGATCCAGGCATCCAACAGCGCTTGGGCCTCGCCTGTAGTCCTCGTCCCTAAGAAGGACCGAACCACTCGGTTCTGCGTGGACTACAGGGGGCTCAATGCTGTCACGGTCGCCGATGCGTACCCAATGCCACGCATCGATGACCTGCTCGATCAGTTGGCCGGGGCTCAGTACCTGACCATCATGGATCTGAGCCGGGGATATTGGCAGATCCCCCTGACTCGCAAGGCCAGGGAACGCTCTGCCTTTATTACCCCATTTGGACTATACGAGTCCACGGTGATGCCATTCGGGATGAGGAATGCCCCTGCCACTTTCCAGCGGATGGTCAACACCCTGCTCAAGGGACTTGAAGGGTACGCGGCCGCGTACCTGGATGACATTGCCGTCTTCAGTCCCACCTGGGAGGACCACCTAGAGCATCTAGCACAGGTGCTCAGGCGGATCCACCGGGCAGGTTTGACCATCAAGCCGGGAAAGTGTCAGCTGGCCATGAGCGAGGTCCAGTACCTCGGTCACCGGGTAGGTGGGAGAATACTGAAGCCCGAGCCTGAGAAAGTGGAAGCCATCGCATCCTGGCCCACCCCCAGGACCAAGAAGCAGGTGATGTCCTTCTTGGGGACCGCTGGGTACTATAGGAGGTTTGTTCCATGCTATAGTAGCCTGGCAAAGCCCTTGACGGACCTCACCAAGAAGAAGCTGCCCTCTGCAGTCGATTGGACAGTGGACTGCGAGACAGCCTTCCGGGCCATAAAGGACGCCCTGTCCAGCCCGCCCGTGCTACAGGCAGCCGACTTCACGCGGCCGTTTGTAGTACAGACCGACGCCAGTGACTTCGGCCTCGGTGCGGTGCTCAGCCAGGTGGACTCTGCGAGCCAAGAGCACCCAGTCTTGTACCTGAGCAGGAAGCTGTTACCAAGGGAAGTGGCCTATTCTACAATGGAGAAGGAGTGCCTGGCCATAGTGTGGGCCCTGCAGCGTCTGCAACCCTATCTATACGGGCGCCACTTCATCGTGGAGACGGGCCACAATCCCCTCAGCTGGTTGCACACCGTCTCTGGGACGAATGGGCGATTGTTGCGATGGAGCCTTGCGCTCCAGCAATACAACTTCACCATTCGCCACAAAAGGGGCCGTGACCACGGTAACGCAGACGGGCTGTCCCGACAAGGAGAGGTCGCGGACGGGCGCACGGGGGAACACCGGAGTGTGCTGCCCCCTAGCGCCCTCAAAAGGGGGGAGGTGTGAGGTAAATCCGGAGATATGACGATAAATCATGACATTCAAGTCATGTCAGGAAGCCCTCTCCTGGTGTCACTACCCCCTTCCCTTCACACAACTGGTTTAGCAACAAATCCATGGCCATGTCCTGTGATATGGAAATTAGGTGGCTTTAGGACAATGGACACAGGATGACTCCCTGCCGTCACCCTGTAGTAGGAGCTGCTAGCTAGTTAGCAAGGCTATGGAAATAGCCAGACAGAACGACTCCAGTAAAAAATGGTTCATATCTCGCAAGCCATATTTCCGATAAATATGGCAACCATAAAAATGGTGTCTCCGCATGTGGACGATGCCGGCACCCCCTTTTTATGGGAACAGGACATTGGGAAATGCCCCAGGCGTGATATCAGCCAATGGGGAACTGGCAGACAGGTCATGAGTCCCCTCGTTCTGTAGCTAAATTCATAACTGTCACAATGAGAGCATTGGCGTCTGCCTACGACGCTCCCAGGCAAAGTTATAGCCAAAATCCCCTTTGCTGGATAATTCTGATCCATGCAGGGGGAGTGGCAGTGCTTCCCTGTGAGGTCACTAAGGTAGGAGGGGACCTGGATCTGCCCAGGTTGATAACCCTACTTCGGCCATTTTCCAGCGTTCTTCTGCTCGGGGGCCTGGTTGGGACAGACCTGTGAGAGAGTTCCTGGAAACCTGGTCTACAGCGCCCCCCTGTGGCCAGACGCAACAAGGTAACTGCTGGAACTGTGTATGCCTGTTTGTAACCCATGCTTTGATTGTAACTGTACTCTGACATATGTATATTCTGTAGATTCCCTATTGTATATATTGTAGTTTCTAGTGTGCTTTAGGCGATTAAATTATATAATTAATCTTGGGCTGTTCTGTTATCTCGATCTTGAATCCCACGTCTGTGTGTTCGGCTAATAGTTACCGTAAATCGGTTGGTGGCAGCGAGTTGTGCCAAGGATTATTGTGGGGAGGCCAGTGAGATCCGGGAAGATATTATATATTCCGCCCGCGGAGGTCGGGGGAATATATACCCTACTCTCACCGGGGACCCTTCAATAATCGGCATAAGTAGTATAGCGGCCTCCTTGCTTATTGTCGGGCAATTCCATAATTGGCCTGACTATAAGAGGGGCGCTAGAGAGCGCGTCACGTGCTCTGTCTGTCGGTCGGGAGGTATAAAGGAGGGTTGACTCCTGCTTGTTACCCCCCGATTGTGACGTACTGGTAGCCAGCGCGGGGGATTTCTGAGTGACCCCCCCCGGTGGTTTGTGACACTCACCATACCTTCACTGATGCACAGTGTCCTCTTCTGATGCCGGTAAGTGACTTCCGCAAGTAAGAGACACAGCGCATGACATCACTGCCATGCACCCCTAGTTACAAGCGGAAGTTAGCAGCTGGAATGTTCACTGCTCCCCATGCCCAGAATTATGGGTGTGGGGTGCAGTGAAACTTAATTCTGTTTAATAACGGACACACATGATCGCCCAGCTGCTGCAGGAAGCTGGCAGCTGGGTGATCACAGGTTCCCACAATGAAAGAATGAATATTCACTGCTCCTCCCACCCATAATTCCGCCCACCTCTCGGCGCCGGCTTCAGTGCCGACAAGTGGGCACGATTATGGTTATAGGGAGCAGTGAATATTCATTTTCTTTATTAGTGGGCACATGTGTTTATCCCAGCACTAGCTCTTGCCTGTTGCCTGCTGTGACCTGCCCCGCTCTCTCCAGCTGTAACCAGGTACATTCAGACTATAAAATGCACCCCCACACATTCCTCCAAAATTTCTGCAAATCATCCATTGGCACTCATATTAAAAAAAAAAAAAAAATCTATGTTTAATGCTCATCAATCTATCAATCACTCCATCTATCTATCCATCTCTCTATTCATCCATACATCCATTGTACTGTTAACATACCACAATGTACTTAAATTCATTGCAGCCTTAGGCAATAGGATTTTCACAGCTCTTGAACTGAATAGGATTTAATACATACAAGTTAACTTGTGGGAAAACCAATTTCAATCACGGGAGACTGTCTCCCCCCCTCTTTCTTACATGTTAAATATTTGTACTAAAGAGCATCCCACTCAAGGGAATGAGAAATGAAAATAGTGAATAAGCAATAAAACGTCTATGCTACATGGATAAATGGAAAAATAAAAATCTGCACTGAAGAAATCTCAGCTCGGCAAGATTACTTTATGCAGAAAAGAGCAAAATTAACTTGAATATATTGGTTTAAAAAGATAAATGCCTATTCACTCTTAGGATTCTGAAGAAATGAAAAGTAATGTTCTCTCAGGACACATTTTCCGACTTGATGCTTTGGGGGTAAAAAGCAACAGAGAAACAAAACTTTGTGAAATCAGATGAATACATTTCTGTTATTTAATTGAAAAAAACTAAATATGAATACAAAATAATAATAAATATTATTATAATAATAATTCTAGTAATTATTATAATATACACACACACTGTGTGTGTATATATATATACACATTGTGTATGTATATATATATATATATATATATATATATACATATATATATATATACATATATATACATATACATATACATATATATATATATATATACATATACATATACATATATATATATATATATACATATACATACATATATATATATATATATATATATATATACATATACATACATATATATATATATATATATATATATATATATACATATATATATATACATATACATATATATATATATATATACATATACATATACATATACATATATATATATATATATATATATATATACATATACATATACATTATATATATATATATATATATATATATATACACACACACACACTAGCTGTAGTACCCGGGCCAAGTCGCTGTCTGTCTCTTTGTCTGCTTCCATGTCTCTGTCTGTATTTGTATCAGTCTGTCTGCCTCTTTGATCGGTCTGCCTCTCTCTGTCTCTTTCCATGTCTGTCTGTCTCTCTCTATCCATCCCCCCACCGACATCTTATTACCTCACACATAAGCTTCTTATACTAACAGTTTATTTTGTTCCTATAGCAACCACTGACAGTTGCTATTAATAGCCTGTAGCTCCCATTCATTATTCATTATTATTATTATTATTATTATTCATTATTCAGTTTAATGGAGGCAGGATTTTGGAGAGTAACTGTAAAGTGCGAGGTTAAATTTCCCCGTCAAAACATAGTCTATGACGTTCCCTGAGTCACATGGGGTGTCTGTGCAAAATTTCGTGATTGGAAATTGAACGGTGCGAATTCCTTTAGCGGACATAGATACATACATACACTGAGCTTTATATATTGGATATACAGACACACATAGACATAAATACATACATATATATCTATATACACATTATTATTGTTAACCTGCTGTTAAATGTAAGTTTTTATTTTTTCTATCACTATCTATATGAAAAGTGAAATCTGAACTCTTGCAATTTTGACTAAACTCAAAATGTTACAATAAGTACAAAAAGAATTAATGTTGCTATACTAGACATTGCTGCAGTCATATACAGAATTATATTAACTATAATCACTTCTGCCTCCCAAATATGCCTCCCCAAGAATTAACAGGCAAGTCAATGATGATGCCAGCCTCACAGTTTGAGAAGCACTAATGTAGAAGATCAAGCATTGGGTTTCTATACAGCCTGCTGACCTTAATACAGGAGCATCCACATTATATAATTATTTCATTCTCTGGGTAAAGCGTTCATCACTTATTGGATTACTCATGTAAAAATCTGTTTGTATTGGAGTATACAAGCCAATGCTCCACTAAGGAACAGCTTCCATACTGGCAGTTGCAGTCAAATAATTTTGCTTGTTGGTTTTGATAAAAAAACTAAAGACTCTTCAATTAAACACTACAAATATGAGAAGCTAGAAAATACATTTAGGATTTAATATCTGAAATCATAATATGTTAGGGAAGGTTCACACGACTGTATTATCCCCGTTGGAGAAAAACGGTCAGATTATGCTGGTCAGAGTTTGATCAGGATGAGATCAGTTTTTCTCAGAGGTGGAGAATGGCAAAAACCATTCTCCATTATGTCAGTCCCTGACCATTCTTGATTTTTTTACAAGGACCAATAAACTTGAATGGGCAAGTACCATCCGATCCTTAGAGGAAAATAGGGCATGCTGCAATATATTTCACATGCTGAATCAGTGTGTGAAAAAAAAAAGTTCATCTGCACATTAAATAAGATTGGTCCAAGAGCAAGCCGTTTTGTTTTTTTTTGGCGGATAGCACTCAGACCAAAAATACGGTCGTCTGCATGAGCCCTCAATGGAATGGTATGGAATCAGTGAAGTTCTTAAGCGGCATCCTCCTTGTTTTTCAAAAGACTAACCTAGACACATATTCAGTTATTTATGAAACATACAATAGTAGAGAGTAGGCTCTGCTCAACCGCCAGTGTTGGTGCTCAAAAGTAATAAACAAAATTATATATCTTAAAGACAACTTTGAAACGTCGGTTTGATGGTTATTGCACTTTACAAAATAAAACCAATCTTTGCACATAACCAGGGAAATTCTTTTCTCATTTAAGCCCGTGTGTCTAAGTTGACTAAGATATAATTTATGGAACATACATGTTCTCTGCAACAAATCTTTTAGGTCTGATTTAAAGATGACAATTCATTTTTGTGTACCAGGGAGGATAGGTTTAATTCAGGTGGTATTACCCCATTACACTGTTTAGTTACCTCTTAATATCTGTAAATTAATGGTATACCTCTCTTTAGTTACATCATGTGATCTCATGATCAAGCCATGTAATTCCCAGGGTGGTTATGTCCTCTGCAGGGGGCCAACATCTCAGTCCATAAGAGATTCTGCATAATGGAATTGAATGGAATGTACCACCTAAGTTCTTTATGGGACAAGGGGAGGGACAAAACTTTATAATCAAAGATAATGATGATGACTGCACAGTGCCTGCCCCACGATTATAATGTATGAGATCACAGTTCAGCCTTCCTGACTGTATAGGAGAATACAGAGATTGTAATTGCTCTATCTAGTTATGCGATGCTGTATTGATGAATCAGGGGATTTTAAGCAAAGCATAGTGAAAAAAAATCTAGCAATGAAGATGGAAGCAAAAAAGATTAAAACAGGAGGTTGAGCTACATGAAAAAGTGCACTGTATAAAACAGAAGTGCAGAGTGTGATCAGCAACCAGAAAACAAAGACAAACTGGAAGTGCTTTGTTAATATGTTAATCTTGCATTTTTTAATTTTATTTTTCAGGGGGCTGATTTGGGGGTCAGCAAGGATCTAAGAGTCTTGCAAGACAAGATACCTTGCTTTATTTTTCAGTCTGCCCTGAATGTTGCCAGGCTTATCCAACAGTGAATATATTCAAAATAAGAAAATCTTGAGACACATAATATACAACAAATAATGTACATGAAGGTATTTTTGGAGGTAATTTTTTAAATACTTACTCATTAAATATCAGGTCTGGAGCAAAATATAGGTATTGGCTGTTTGCATGTTTATACGATCTCCAGCTCAAGGCAAACGATGACAGGCACATCCAGGAGTACTGAATTAAAGTAATTTGGTCCTCAAGAGGCAGGTTCCTAAATCCTGTAGGAAAGGAATGACCACATTAATTTATACACAATCAATAAGGAATATTAAAGCCCACAAAAAACCTATATAAAAGAGGAGTAACTTAGCAGATACGCTTTGTTACTTAGTAATGATCCTGACTGGATTGCAATAGTGGGGTCCAATTGTTGCCTCAAGTGCTATAATACTCCACACCTCAAGAACCTGTTTGGGAGCACTGAGAATCTGAAGCCACACATGAGACCCTACTTTGGTTTAAATGAAATTGCAGAAAGTTTTTACAACTGACTTGGCCATGAAGCTTTTAGATGTTTCCAGTTTTGAGATTTATGCAGCCCACTGCTCTGGGTACGACTAAACCAAGTATGAGATTTATCTCCATAGCTAGAGTGGGCCTGGTATTACCAGCAATTTATTAAGATAGCCTAAAACTCTACATAATGGAAATAAAGCTAGTTCCACAACACTCAGCAATTTGAAGCAGTAACGTTGAACATTCTCATGTTGTGCAGGGAGAGGTGAATTAATGTTTATATAATGTCTTCCCCGTTCTACCGCTGCGAAATGTGGAATATAGAGATGATTGCAGCAAACTAATAAAGCTCTTCCCTGCTAGGGTCTCACATAGCGGAGGGACACATTTCCTAAATACTTTATTATAAAGCTGGAAAAGACATCTCTTTAATCTCAATGCGAGTAAAACACAGAAGAACTTTATGAAAGTCTAAAAATTGTCAAAGTAAATATTAGCAAATGGAATAAGGAAATACTTCTGTGTCTTTGTAACTTCATGATACAAATTTTGAAATAAATAGTAATTGTAATAAACCATTTTCACTTTTTAGATATATCAGATATTTAATCACATGTAGCGGATTTACCGTGGATTTTAAATAAGGTTTCAACAAAAACCTACAACAAATTTCAATTCATTTCTTGTGAATGTACTGAACCCTATTCATATCTGACTGAGAATTTAGTGCACCTTTTAGAGTATTTACTACATATTAAAATCTTAATATAAATTGAGTATATGCGTAAAATGATCAATTTTAAATGTCACCATCCTTATCTTTTGTTTCTACAAAGTATGAACAGGCTGCCCATCACATCATATTCCTCTATAGCTGAGTGAATTGAATTGCAGGACACCTAGTTTGGCCACTAGACAGGAGGGCCAGTGAATCTCTTATTATCCGGTGTCCCTGGTGAAGCATTTCATTTGTCAGGGTTTGAGCAACGTCATTTGTGTGACGTAGCATCGAACCAGCCATACTAATAGAATACAAAATGGATACAGCTGCACACTAAATGCCATCAATGTATAAAGGAACTCTGGTACATGCATTACTGCTATATGAAAAAATTAGATTTTTAGTTTATGAATTGGCCAATCCATGTAAGCCAGGAAACCAACGGCAAGGTAAATCTCAATATTCCGGGTACCTAACTAAAATGCCACTATCTAGGTTAAAAACATCCATGTCTGGGCAGCCAGACTAAAAATCTAACTTGAAATGCCACTATCTGTACTAACCTCCATGTCTGGGCAGCTAGGACTCCTGGTATAAGGATCATGAACACAGCCTGGTTTATAGGGCGGAGTGCTCAGTCAGAAAGAAACTCACTACAAATATTTAAAAAAACTGACCCGCACATCCTACAAGTGTGTATAGGTGCCAGCTGAAATTTGTATTGTATTTGCTATTTTTTTCAGCTGGCACCTATACACACTTGTAGGATGTGCGGGTCAGTTTTTTGAAATATTTGTAGTGAGTTTCTTTCTGACTGAGCACTCTGCCCTATAAACCAGGCTGTGTTCATGATCCTTATACCACGAGTCCTATTTGCCCAGACATGGAGGTTAGTCCAGATAGTGGCATTTCAAGTTAGATTTTTTTAGTCTAGCTGCCCAGACATGGATGTTTTTAACTCAGATAGTGTCATTTTAGTTAGGTACCCGGAATATTGAGATTTACCTTGCCGATTGGTTTCCAGGCTTACGTGCATTGGCCAATTCATAAACTAAAAATCTCATTTTTTCATATAGCAGTAATGCAGTACCCGAGTTCCTTTATACATTGATGGCATTTACTGTGCAGCTGTATCCATTTTGTATATACTAATCAAAAGCAACACCCAACAGAATAACGTGAAATCACATTGTTTGGGTTTTTTTTTAAAGCTAGTCATCTTTTATTTTTTAAGAGTAAGAAGAAGCAGAAAGGCACTGCACATGGAATGAGGAGCACACGTGATCAATACAATAATTACAAAGACCTTTATTCAGTATCAAAAAATTCATTAAAAACAAAAGAGATAAAAAAAAACACACAAGAGCAAGAAACCCCATGATAATGCACAATTAAAAAGAATAAATAATCAACATAAACAGACATTATCAGTATTCTATCCGTGATAAAATGTGCAAGAGAACATGAGAATCACCTGAATGGCAAAATATACTGTCAGCCAAAACGTACCTTGCAACCAATAATGAATAATATAAACGTTGATATATAAGATAAAGCTTCACATAAAGAGACATGTATCAAAATCTTAATCCATAATACAATGTGCAAGGAACATAACAGTTACCTGTGAAAATATGTGAATTATAAGACTAGCATGCAAGATAAAGTTGTAAAATGGGATAAAAAGCCCTAATGACCTAGCAGCATGAGGTTATGATACACATCAAAATAAGATTGCATTCATTAAGGTAGATGGTGTAGAGAAAAGTAGCCCATATACATGCACCACAGGCAACACTGCAACATTGCTAACGACATCGCTGTAACGTCACTGGTGTTGTGACGTAATAGCGACCTCCCCAGTGACATTGCAGTGTGTGAAACGCATCAGCGACCTGGCCCCCGTTGTGAGGTTGTGGATCGCTACAAATCTTTCAGGACCATTTTTTGGTCCGTTGTTTCCCGCTGCGCAGCATGCATCGGTGTGTTTGACACCGTTACAACGACTTCGTTAGCGACTTCCCTTTCAAATAACTGCTTTGACACGTCCCCAGTGACCAGCGAGGTCGTTCTGCAGGTCCATATCGCTGCTGCATCATTGGTAAGGTCTGCCTGTTTGACAGCTCACCAGCGACTCACCAGAGACTTTGTAGCGATCCCGGCCAGGTTGGGATCGCTGGTGGGATCGCTAGAAAGTCTCAGTGCGTAAGGGGCCTTTAGCCTTATAATTCACATATCTTCCCAGGTAATTTATGCTCCTTGTACATTGTATTATGGATTAGGATTTTGATATATGTCCCTTTATGTGAAGCTCCATGTTATATATCAATATTTATATTGTTCATTATTTGTTGCATGGTACGTTTTGACTGACAGTATATTTTGCCCTGTTTCAGGTGGTTCTCATGCACATTTCATCAGGGATAGGATACTGATAGATGTCTGATTATGTTGATTATGAATTCTTTTTGATTGTGCATTATCATGGGGTTCCTTGCTCTTGTGTGTTTACGTTATGTTTTAATTGTTTTTAATGAAATTTTGGATACTGAATAAAGGTCTTCGTAATTATTGTATTGATCAGGTGTGCTCCTCAAGCCATGTGCAGTGTCTTTCTGCTTCTTCTTAGTCTTTCATGTCTCACTGCACTTGGGAGCACCCAATATTTATTTTTCTAGTATTGTAGTGGTGAGCTCTATTTTAGTTTTCAATTTTTTATCTTTTAATACAACAAGCCAAGAAGAAATGTAAGAACATACATCTGTAAATACTACAGTCCTAAGCTTTTAGGCGATTCTAAGCATTCTTTTTGCATAACTGAATGACTACAGTCTTGATGAAATTATTATTAACTAGTTGGTTGTGATCTGAAGTTTATGCTACAAATGTGTAATTTACTGAAAATGGCAAAAAAGCATCTACAGTCATGTTTCAATTTTGGCATCTGAAGATCTTGATGTGTGCATGCTACCATTTGTTTAGCCAACTTCAATCTCATGTCTTCAACAAGTCCTAATACTTGGAAGATCATTATGTCTTTACAATTCAAATGAATACAATGTTTGACTTCGTGCATAGGTGTAATTTGGTATACTTGGTTCATTTACCTGGAATTACTTTTGCCCATTTCACCACTTGTATCATCTGCTTCCCAGCCAAACGGTTGAGGCTGGACAAGAGATGCTCCGCTGTGTCAGGCTGAGCACTGTCATATCCTGCATACACGATTTCAGGTTCAATATTTTCAAGTATCACAGCTGCTGACAGGGAAAGTCCAGGGGATACAGCAGATATAATTGGAACGATAGTTGCGTTTGTGGAAACAGAGGTCTCTTTTGAGGTGGATGTAAATGTAGGTTCCTCTTTTGGACTCTGTGCAGGAGGCTGTTGATGGGGTGGTGGTGGTTGCTGGTGTTCTTCATGGACTCCTTTTAATTTTCCTAACTTTTTTGACTTTCGAGCTGAAATGACAAAAAGAAAATGAAATTATATGGAACATTATATAAACTTGTATATAACTTTCTGCAAATGTTGTGACTGATCTCAAAACAAACTAGTAAGGCTCTGTGAAACCAATCATGAGATTATGGGCATGTTGATGATGGATTGCTTGTGTTGCAGATATTAGAGGTATATTGACGTGAATCTTCAATTTTGTGCAATCTTGTGCCCAGTGCCAACTTTTCTGAAGACATTTTTCAAATATACAAACCATTTGGAATGCCTTCTTATTTTATGAATTTTATGACTATTACAGACTTTAATCAAAGTTTTAAAATAACCATATTATAGTGATATTATCTGAAAAAAAAAAAAAAAAACATCATCTTACCGTTCAGAAGAACTGTCCGATAGAGACATGTAAAAATATTACTCTGATGGAATGCCACAAACCATTCGGGGCTGGACAGAGTTTGGTATCACAACATTTTAAACAAAATGCCATTTAAATCAATATCCCTTTTATGAAAAATTTTGATCAAATTGCCAACAAGTGAAATCTCTGTGCAGAGCCAAAAGGGTTCAAAGAGATTTGCTCACTCTTGAAATTGGTTGTGGTCAGGTTCACCGAATTCATCGATTTGACAGGCATCTATGACGTGGCTTGCAATTCACTGCCTTTCAATTTTTACTAGGTTCATTTAGAGAGTGATGATAACTGATGTTGCCCATATACAATATGAGGTTTGAAACATTTTTTTTTTCCTTCATGCGAATGAACCAGCTAAAAGTAAAACACTGGACTTTTGACAGCTTTGAATGATTTTCTTTTGCATTTCTTTTGAAAAAACAAGACTAAAATGAACTTTAAAACTTGAGGGCATATATGTATACTTATAGCAAAAACCAACACACTGTTCGAAGAGTTCACATGTGCAAAGCTATGGGAAAAAAAAAAAATATATATATTTTTCTTCTGTCAGCTGCCAGACAAATGAGAGTAAACAGGAAAACAAGCTTTTCTATATCTCTGGGACCACTTCTTACCATCTTGAATCTGTTACTCTTTGCTGATTGAATTAGAAATGGTTAATTTGCAAAAGTAGTTACTGGGAGAGACTTTTTACAAAGATAAAATTCCACAATATCTTCAGCTGAAACTAATGGGACATTTTGCGTAGTATGACCATATAGTATTAATTCTGTGGGGTTTTTTTACAGAAAGGTTTGCTAACTTCTTTTGGGCGATTGGAATCTTATAAAACATGAAGTGGATAAAAGACACTCAAAAGAATCCATCAATAGCAAGTCATTTTTACAAAGAAATACAGAGACTTCTACATAGAATTTTCGGGGTGGTTTTTCAGGTGGGTTTTGGGGTGGACGTACCTGAAAAAGAAATCAAGTGCACTTGCCCTAAGCTAGTTTCTCAACAATTTTTTTAATGAGGATTTTGAAGTTGATCAGCTTTAAGAATACTCTTTGATCTGGATTTTAAAATATTTTCATATTCATTATTTATATGGATTTTAGAGTGGACTCTGTTACAAAATCCACATAAGAAATACTTAAAGAGAATCTGTCAGCAGGTTTCTGCTATCTCATCTGAGAGCAGCATCACGTAAACAAGGAGATTATGAACCCAATGGTGTATCACTTAGATTACTAGCTGCAGCCATTCCGATATAATCTGAATTTTTAGCTTTAGTCATGTAGCCAAGCCCAAGGAGCTGTCACCTCCACATCACCACATCAGGATCTCAAAATAGATTGTGCATTGAGAGTGAGGTGTCAAACACAGCAGGTGGCGTGTCGGACTGCTGTGCAGGAGCTAGCTAGACCCAGCAATGTTAACCACAGGGTAATAAAGCCATTAAGTTTAAGTAAAAAAACAGCGCAGGAGCCTCATAAGAAAGGCATAGTTGATTTTTGTTTTTTTCACCCCTACAGCATGCTGGCTTCAACTTACATAGCACAAACCTGCTGACGGATTCCCTTTAAAATCTTTTAGTAAACTTCTTGTGATTTCAACAGGAAACATGTCTATAGTGCTCAAGAGCAACATGTCAATCACTGAAATGTTTCGGTTTGAAAAAAAAAAAATGCTCGCTTTAAACTGGACTAATTATTACATTAAAATATATAAAAATGTACCACACAAAAAACAGATTAGGTTTTTATTTATTTTTTTATGTTGAGTTTTAAGCCAGATAAGCCTCAACAATAAAAACCCAAAATATACTTGAAGCAGTTTTGATATGAAATTTGAAGTGGACCAGCAAATCTCTATTGCTTAAAGGGGTTATCCGACTTCTTTTGACTTTTTTTCATTATTACACTATTGGGCTACATTGGGGCAGGTAAGTAGATAGAGACCACTTACCTGCCCCGCTGTCAGCCCCTCTCCCCCGGCTCAGAGCGGTCATGTGACCCCTCCTGCCGCGATTTTGCTGCTTCCGGCCTTTGCACGTCTACATGGGCAGAGCCATGTTGACATGCAAATCTGGAACAGCATGTCGCCTCCCTGCTGGGCTGTACAGTGTTTGGAGTAAACGCCCCCGTTCCCTGCCCCCTCCCACACATTCCCCCCGCACCCCGTACTCTGCCCACAACCTCCCACACACTCCGTAGTCTCCCTCCTCCGCCTCCTGTGCCCAGCTACGTGCGCCCTGAATTGCAGCCGAGTCAGTGTCCAGTTCAATAAGGCAAGGAACACTTGTTGTCCGATACACTGCCAGCGCTGTGTCCCCAGCGCTTTATTATGTTTACTGCCTGACGCCCTGGGAACTGTCCCCCCCCCCCCCATTTCACCCCCCCCGCCCCCCCCTGTCAGTGTTTGCCCCCCTCTGCAGTATAAGCTGCCTCTCATTCTCAGCCTGCATTGCGTGCATCCGCGGGGATGACGAGCGCTGCTTCACTGCCCGTGCAGTCTGTGTCCCGCTCCCTGCCAGCCCCGCAGCTGCCCGCACTGCAATGTCAGTGTCTGCCCGCAGTATCTGAAGCTTCTCACGCCACGGGGCTGGCAGGGAGCGGGACACTGACGCTCTCCCGCTGTGACGCACAGATCGCTGTGTGTGACAGCGAGAGAGCGACGAAATGAAGCCAGCAGGAGCCGGCATCAGGCAGCTGCGGAAAGCTGTAACCAAGGTAAACATCGGGTAACCAAGGTGGTTACCCGATATTTACCTTAGTTACCAGCCTCCGCCGCTCTCGCTGCCAGCGCCGGCTCCTGCTCTGTGCACATGTAGCTGCAGTACACATCGGGTTAATTAACCCGATGTGTACTGTAGCTAGGAGAGCAGGGAGCCAGCGCCCAGTGTGCGCGGCTCCCTGCTCTCTGCACATGTAGCTGCAGGTTAGATTAGATGACATAATTACCTGCAGTAACGATCTCCTGCCTCCTGACGTCACCGCGGTCACTGCCTTCTCTGCCCGTCTCGCGGGCGGCCCGAGACTGTCACTAGCAGTGACGTCACGGGCTCTCGCGATACTGCGTAGAACGCGGCGGGCATAGAAGTCAGTGACAGCGCTGACGTCAGGAGAGCATGAGATCGTTACTGCAGGTAATGAACTCATCTAACCTCCTGACGGCAGCGCTCGGCATCCCCTGCAGTGACATGGGCTGACCTATTGATGTTAGCTCAGGTCACTGCACGGCTCTCCCAGCCAATGGGGAACATTTTGTTCTTCATTGACTGGGAGTCTCATTGACTATGGTATGGATCGCCGTGCGACACCGTTATTGGATTACGCCGGACCCGGATTTGATTGTTCTTGTCAATAAATTGTTGAAAGAGGGAATGTGGGGAGTGTTTTTTCAAATAAAAATTTTTTGGTTGTCTATTTTTTATTTCTTACTGACTGGGTTGGTGATGTCGGGTATCTGATAGACGCCTGACCTCACCAACCCCAGGGCTTGATGCCAGGTGACATTACACATCTGGCATCAACCCCATATATTACCCCGTTTGCCAACGCACCAGGGCGCGGGATGAGCTAGGGGAAAGCGCCAGGATTGGCACGTCCAATGGATGCGCCACTTCTGGGGCAGCTGTAGCCTGCTATTTTTAGGCTGGGGAGTGTCCAATAACGGTGGACCTCCCTAGTCTGAGAATAACAGACCACAGCTGTCCGCTTTACCTTGGCTGGTGATCCAATTTTGGGGGGACCCCACGTTTTTTGTTTTTAATTATTTATTTAATTTTAAATAACAGCGTGGGGTGCCCTCTGTTTTGGATTACCAGCCAAGGTGAAGCTGCCAGCTGTGGTCTGCAGGCTGCAGCCGTCTGCTTTACCCTAGCTGGCTACAAAAGATAAGGGGGACCTCACGTCGTTTTTTTTTTTTTTATTAATTCTTTATTTATTGGCTAAATACAAGGCTAAGCACCCCTTAGTGCCACATGAAAGGCACTAAAGGTGGCTTTACACACTGCAACATCGCAAACGACATCGCTGTAACGTCACCGGTTTTGTGACGTTACAGCGACCTCCCCAGCGACATTGCAGTGTGTGAAACACATCAGCGACCTGGCCTCTGCTGTGAAGTTGTGATCGCTAGAAATCGTTCAGGACCATTCTTTGTTCCTTTTGTTTCCCGCTGTGCAGCAAAGTCTCAGTGTGTAAAGGGGACTTTACAGCGACCACGCGGCTCTGTCTGTGTAGCGTCATGATTAGCGGTCACCTGTGAAGGATTCACCGGTGACCGCTAATCCCCCGAGTGACTGAAGTTTCCCCCCCTCTCTCATACTCAACGATCCCCGGCTCTGCACGGCATTCACACTGCTCCAGCGGCTTTTCCTTTTTTGAAAAAGCCGGCCGCTCATTAAACAATCTCGTATTCCCAGCTTTTCCCCGCCCACAGGCGCCTATGATTGGTTGCAGTGAGACACGCCCCCACGCTGAGTGACAGGTGTCTCACTGCACCCAATCACAGCAGCCGGTGGGCGTGTCTATACTGTGCAGTAAAATAAATAAATAAATAATTAAAAAATCCGGCGTGAGGTCCCCCCTATTTTAATACCAGCCAGATAAAGCCATAAGGCTGAAGGCTGGTATTCTCAGGATGGGTAGCCCCACGTTATGGGGAGCCCCCCAGCCTAACAATATCAGCCAGCGCCGCTCAGAATTGCCGCATACATTAGATGCGACAGTTCTGGGACTGTACCCGGCTATTCCCGATTTGCCCTGTTGCATTGGCAAATCAGGGTAATAAGGACTTATTGGCAGCCCATAGCTGCCAATAAGTCCTAGATTAATCATGTCAGGCGTCTGACCGAGATACCTTCCATGATTAATCTGTAAATTACAGTTAAAAAACACACACACCCGAAAAATCCTTTATTAGAAATAAAAAACACAAACAAATTCCCTCATTACCAATTTATTACCCACAACAAAGCCCTCCTTGTCCGGCGTAATCCACGTTCCTCCAGCGTCGTATCCAGCTCTGCTGCATGCAGGTGACAGGAGCTGCATAATACACCGCCGCTACGGTCACCTCCACGCAGCTAATGAAGACAGCCGCGCGATCGGCTGAGCTGTCACTGAGGTTACCTGGATGCAGCGGTGGCCGCGGGTAAGCTCAGTACAGAGGGTGCGATATAGGGACATCATGCACACAGTGCTGACTCTCAGAGCTCACATAAACAGGGTGAAAGATGGAGCAGGGAGCTTATGATTCCTTCTTGTTTTCAACTGTATGTGCATCCACAATGTTGATGCCATTGAAAGAGTGATGCTGTGAGGGACGGGTGGCTATTACCAGTGCGGAAATGAAAGCCACCTCACAGACCTGCATCATGCTAGTAGTGACATAGGCATGCTGTGATGTATGACAGCATGACCAAAATACCATGTAGCCCAAGGAAAAAATAGTGGTCGAGATTTTTCACAAAAATCTGCAGTAACTATATTTTATTGTAGATGATGATGATTATTATTATTATCGCACTATATCTTGCTTGCTGCTACACAGTGTAGATATGTGAATCCTCACATCACATGCAGCAGACACAGTTGTCGACAGTCAGAATGAATGGTCATGTGACCACTCGTATGCAAGCTGCACACTCCACATTCTGAGCCCAATGTGTCAATTCATATAGTGACACATAGAGGGATAAGCCTGGAGAATCTATGTGTGTGTGATTATATATATATATATATATATATATATATATATATATATATATATATATATATATAATGTATATGTATACACATAACTATATGACACAAACCACGCACACACACACACACACACACGTACCATACATACATGGCGTATATATCTACTATAGACTCACATTGGGTGCTATATATAGTCTGCCTTACACAGTATTCATTTATCTATAAGGGGTGAGGAACATGTAACAACTCTTTCTGTTACCATTGTTGATGGGATGTGAGCTGATTGCTGTGTCACAGATGAGAGAAGCTGGATCTCTGCTCTGTCACATGCTGAGAGGTCAGGTGCTGGGCAGAATACTGACAGCCATTGAATGTGCAGAGGGAGGGCAGGGGGCGTTCCTGTACACTGAGGCCGGGCAGGGGGCGTTCCTGTACACTGAGGCTGGGCGGTGACAGCTCTGACTGAGGTTTGGCAACCAAGAATACAGGAAATTGTCATGTTTGTTGGAGCTAAATGTAAACAAGAGCTGCAGGGAATAAAGTGTGAATTCAAGAGAAACAAAAGTTAGAAAACAGAAAATAACAATGTAGGGGTGATTTATATGACAATACAGCGCAGATTAGCTTACAATTTTTTTTGGAGTGTATGTCGGATAACTCCTTTAATGCTTCATAAACATGTCACATTGTAAAGAATACATATTTGCACTTTAAATCAAGAATGCACAACCTTTTTTCAGTATGAATGCCACATTGTCAGATTTAACCTCATAACGACGGCCGTACGACTTAAAGCGGCGGCAAAACAGGGTACTTATTCTGTTCCGCCGCTTTAAAGCGGCGGCCCGAAAAAACCCTGTAGCGCCCCCCAGCGACCGAAAATCTCGGGGGTTTCAGCTACCGGGGGTAGCTGAGACCCCCCAGATTATGAATCGGGGTGTTTTTTTTGGACCCCGACCATGTGATCGCCGGTATACACCGTATACCGGCGAACACATGAAAAAAAAAGAAATGGCCGGTAAAACTGATTTCTTTTTCATCTGACATGATCAAACATGTCAGATGAGAAAGAAATCTAACCCCCTAGTGCCCCCAAAGCCCCCGGTACCGGAGAGTCCCCCCACCCCCACCCCTACCCCCACCGGACATCCAAAATGGCGCCGAAGCGCACAGAAAACTGCCGCCGGCGCCGGCTCTGCAGTCATTTCCCTCCGATCTGAAATGATCAAACATTTCAGATCGGAGGGAAATGTCCTCCCCCTGACCCCTCCTCCGGTCCACCGGAGCCCTCTGGTCACCGGAGCCCCCTCCGGTTCTCCAGAGCCACCACCCCCCCTCCCCCCTCCGGAGCGTGGAAGATGGCGGCGCACAGCGCGCGGCCGCCTTCATTCTGCTCTTTCTGCCGCATGTGACACGTCACATGCGGCACAAAGGTGTCCCCAGGTCCCACTAGGTCACCCCCCGTCACCCCCCCCCCCCCCAAGCCCCCGGTTATACGTTACCGGTCTGCCGCTCCGGGCCCGCGATCGCCGCCTCCTTCTTCAATGCTGGCGGCGCATGCGCAGACAGCGGCTGTCAGCTGGATCCCTGCAAGCAGGGATCCTGCTGACGTCGCTGATGCACAGGCTCCACTGTGGACCGGGGGAGGGTGAGTGCAGTGATCTGCAGTCACACTCCTCACATGGAGAGGCTGCTGTTCCAGAAAATGGGGGGTACGTTCTGTGAGCGTGCCCCTCATATTCTGGAATGAGCTTACTGCAGGTCACTCTGCCCTAGGTTGGACCGGGGCAGAGTGAGTGCAGTAATCAGCAGTCTCTCCATGTGAGGAGTGTGGTCCTCACATGGAGAGACTGCTGTTCCAGAAAATGGGGGGTACGTTCTGTGAGCGTGCCCCTCATATTCTGGAATGAGCTTACTGCAGGTCACTCTGCCCTAGGTTGGACCGGGGCAGAGTGAGTGCAGTTTTCTCAGATTACTGCACCCACACTGCTCATGGAGAGCTTGCTCTTCCAGAAAATGGGGGATACGTTCCCTGAACGTGCCCCCCATATTCTAGAAGGTCCAGAGTCGCCGAGGGACCTCCAAAATGGATTACAGCGACCGAAATTTCTTTATTTTCAATAAATTGGTAAAAGAGGAATGTTTCGGGGAGTGTTTTTTCAAATAAATTTTTTTTTTGTCTTTTTTTTTTCTATTACTGACTGGGTTAGTGATGTCGGGTATCTGTTCAGATGCCGTGACATCACTAACCCCAGGGCTTGATGCCAGGTGACATTACAGCTGGTATCAACCCCATATATTACCCTGTCTGCCACCGCACCAGGGCGCGGGATGAGCTGGGGCGAAGCGCCAGGATTGGCGCATCTAATGGATGCGCCACTTCTGGGGCGGCTGCGGCCTGCTATTTTTAGGCTGGGAAGAGTCCAATAACCATGGCTCTTCCCACCCTGAGAATACCAGACCCCAGCTGTCCGCTTCACCTTGGCTGGTGATCTAATTTGGGGGGGACCCCACGTTTTTTTTTTTTTAAAAAAAAACGCCTGGGGAGCCCTCCAAATTGATCACCAGACAAGGTGAAGCTGTCAGCTGTGGTTTGCAGGCTACAGCTGTCTGCTTTACCCTAGCTGGCTATCAAAAATAGGGGGGACCCCACGTCATTTATTTTAATTATTAATTTTTTGGGGGGCTAAATACAAGGCTAGGCACCCTTTAGTGCCACATGAAAGGCACTAAAGGGCGCCAGCTTAGAATATGCAGGGGGTGGGACGTTATATATGTTTGACATCTATCCATTCATCCATTGTAGCATTTTAGGCTGTGTGCCCACAATCAGGGTTTGCAGCGTTTTGGGCGCAGAGTGTTTTCCCTGCATCCATAACGCTGTGTTGTGCAGTAGAAGCACAGTGGAAGGATTTTTAGAAATCCCATGCCCAATGTGCTTCTTTTCTCCGCAGCATAAACCGACCTGTGGCGCAGCTTCCCGAGCCTCAGCATGTCAATTTATGCTGCGGAGATGAGTGTTCTCTGCAGGTAGCATAGAGCTCCACAGCGGCCTGAACCCAAATCGTGGGCATGGGCAGCTGCGTTCTCCCGTGGACAACACTCACATCTCTGCAGGAGGCTGACACTGTGTACTAGATGCCGTGTCGCTGGATCATGGCCACAGAGCCTAACAGTGAGACATTTGTTGCTACAGCAACATTTTTGTGAAGTACCTGTGGATTCAAAATGCTTACTATACTCCTGAATAAAATCCAGTTTCCAAAATGGGGTCACTTGTGGGGGTTTTCTGATGTATAGGTACCCAAGGGGCCCTGCTAATGTGACATGGTGTGCGCAATTTATTTCAACTTTTCCAGAATTCAAATGGTGCTCCCTCCATTCCAAGCCCTCCCATTTATCCAAACAGAGGTTTTTGGCCACATGTGGGGTATCCCTGTGCTCATAAGACATTGGATAACAACCTGTGGGGTCCACGGTTTGTTGTTGTCTCTTGAAAAAGTGAGAAATTTGATGCTAAAGCAACAGTTTTGTGAAAAAAATGAAAATTTTCAATATGGCAACCTAAGCTTATCAAATTCTGTGAAGTACTCGTGGATTCAAACTGCTCACTATACACCTTGATAAAAGCCTTGAGGTGTCTTGTTTCCAGAATGAAGTCACTTGTGGGGGACCGCCACTGTTTAGGCACCTCAGGGGCTCTCCAAATGCAACCTGGCGTCCGCTATTGATTCCAGCCAATTTTGCAGTCAAATGGCACTCCCTCCCTTCCGAGCCCTGCCATGCGCCCAAACAGTTGATTTCCACCACATATAAGGTATCGCCAAACTCAGGAGAAATTGCACAATAAATGTTATGCTGAATTTTTTCCTTTTACTCTTGTAAAAAAAAAAGCTACCTGGTTGAAATAACAATTTTGTGGTAAAATTTTATTTTTTTTTTTCATGGCTCAACGTTATAAAATTCTGTGAAGCACCTGGGGGTTCAGGGTACTCACCAAACATCTAGATAAATTCCTTGAGGGGCCTAGTTTCCAAAATGGGGCCACTTGTGCGGGGTTTCTGCTGTTTAGGTACCTTAGGGGACCTCCAAATGCGACATGGTGCCCGCAATCTTTTTCAGCCAAATTTCCTTTCTAAAATTCAAATATTGCTCCTTTCGTTCCAAGCCCTCCCCTTTCTCCAAACAAAGGTTTCAGACCACATGTGAGGTATCACCGTGCTCATAAAAAAGTGGTTAACAAACCTTGAGGTCAAATTTTTGGAATTACCTCTTGAAAAAGTGAGAAAATTGATGCTAAAGCAACATTTTTGAGAAAATTATTAAAATTTTCAATATGACAACGTAACGTTAACAAAATCTGTGAAGTACCTGTGGATCTAAAATGCTCACTATACCCCTAGATAGAAGCCTTGAGGGGTCTAGTTTCCAAAATGGTGTCACTTGTGAGGGATTTCTTCTGTTTAGGTACCTTAGCGGACCTGTAAATGCAACATGGTGCCCGCAATCTATTTCAGCCAAATTTGCTTTCCAAAATTCAAATATTGCTCCTTCTGTTCCGAGCCCTCCCATTTGTCCAAACAGAGGTTTCTGACCACATGTGGGGTATCGGCGCGCTCATAAGAAAGTGGGGAACAAGTTTTGAGGTCCATTTTGTTGTGTTATTTCTTCTAAAAGTGAATAAATTTGGGTTAGAGCAACATTTTTAGGTAAAATTTAATTTTTGCTTTTTTTCATTCCACATTGCTTTTGTTCATGTGAAGCACCTGAAGGGTTAATAAACTTCTTGAATGTGGTTTTGAGTACTTTGGGGGGTGCAGTTTTTAGAATGGTGTCACTTTTGGGTATTTTCTGTCATCTAGGCCTATTGAAGTCACTTCAAATGTGATGTGGTCCCTAAAAAACTGGTTTTGTAAATTTTGATGTAAAAATGAGAAATTGCTGATAAACTTTGAACCCCTCTAACTTCCTAACAAAAAAAAATTTTGTTTCCAAAATTGTGCTGATGTAAAGTAGACATGTGGGAAATGTTATTTATTAACTATTTTGTGTCACAGAAATCTCTGGTTTAACGGTATAAAAATTCAAAAGTTGAAAATTGCTAAATTTTCAAAATTTTTGCCAATATTCAATTTTTTTCATAAATAAACGCAAAAAATATTGTCCTAAATTTGGTACTAACATGAAGTCCAATATGTGACGAAAAAACAATCTCAGAATCACCGGGATCCGTTGAAGCGTTCCAGAGTTATAACCTCATGAAGTGACACTGGTCAGAATTGCAAAATTTGGTCTGGTCATTAAGGTGAAAATTAGCTCCGTCACTAAAGGGTTAAGCAACGCCATGAGTCACAATAAAACACCAGAAATAACACAACATAAACATATCTAATAGGTGCTGATTCCATGTGTAGGACTGCGACTTATCAGGATGATAGGAGTCCTCTATTCTTCTATTCACAATCCAGAAAGAAAGACCATGATACAACTTTCTCCACTGTAGTTTATGCAAGACGCTGGATAGCTGTGTGTTTGCCATCTCCTATAAGCTGTAATGATTAAGGAAGCACTTATACATTTCAACTTCTTTACATGTTCTACTTCTTACCTATATGATTACATGGTCACAGACATGGCCATACAGTGCGCCATTAAAGAAGCACTCAACATTTTCAGCCTCTATTATATTTATCGCATTATATAGCACTGTGTACTTACAATTGCTCATTTTACCCCTCTACCCAGTTAATCAATCTCTTCTTAATTAGGTATATGACATGTCATTAAAAACAGACTAGCTGAATCATTTTAAGTGCTATGTAGAAACAGGAAGTCTTTTTTGAGTCATCATTAGAACTTCACATCTAGGTCACTGAAAACTCTTTGTAGTTGTAATGATGCTGCAGGCAAAAAAGACTTCCTTTTTCTACATAGATCTTAGAAGGATTCAGCTAGTCTGTTTTTAATGACATGATATCATACACCTAGTGGAAAAGAGATGAATTAACTGTGTAGAAGGGCAAAATAAGCAATTGTAAGTACATAATGATCTGTAATATGATGATTGCAATATATTAAGAGGATAAAAACTTTAATAGGAGGGCTTCTTTAAAAGATACTCACCTCTACAGTGTTAATGTACACTTCCTAACATGGAAAATAAATATGAGCAGCCACCAAACAGGCACGCTGTGATCAGATAGTTGAAGGTTGGACAGAAAGACATCGAGCAGCGCATATTGCCCTCAGGCGACAGTTGTGCACCCCTGCTATAAATCAACTGCCAAGTATATTTTTCTAAAAGATAAAGAACTTCAATACCTATATAATGCATATATACAAAACAACCTTGACTATATTGTTTAGATAGGACCTGTCCTTCACAGAGCTGCTTTAATTAATTTGCGATTTCTGATGAAAATACTTTTGTCGTCTACCTGTTAGGTAATCACAGACAATCATGTAAAACAGCTTAGTGGCATATTCTCATTTCTCCAGTGTGAACCGCCACGTCTGCAATTCTTTTTTACACCATGATTCTAATGGATTGAAATGAGTGCTCTTTAAAACTTTACAAGAGCTAAATGGTTATGACTAGAGTATTTAGCACACGGCATTTTCACTAGTCACAAAATAAGATATTTCATGATAACCTTGGAAATATTAACACGGAATATTAACAAAAGCTGGTGTACAGCATTAGTTACAGGCTAGGTGCCTTCCACATTAGTAGAAATCAAAGCCAATGACTGTCTAGAAATATGCTGCCGTGATGAGGAATATTCATGCTGCAAAGCTGTCGCTCTCTTTTACCTTTTAAACCATTTTAAAGCAAATCATTTTTGAAAATGCTCTTACTGCAATGTTCTTACTGTTTCTACCTGTAATTAAATAATTCAGCACTGTTTAACTACTATTTCCACTAGGAAGACCCTATTTCTCATCTAACTAGAAGCTGGCAAGGCAAGCACAATATGGTCTATCAGTCGGACTGCTACGATATCATGATTGAAGGGTGTCGTCAGCATTTTTGATCCCTTTAGTTTTAGAGATTAAAAGCTTCAGCAAATAAAGCTCTTTTATATTATAAAGTGGTGGACATAGACTGAAGGCAGACGTTGTTCAAGAACAGTACAAGGGTCACTTTATATGTCTGTCTGACGGAAGCAGAATGCTGCTTTGGAGGTGAAAGTGTGCCAGTTTATCTTGTTGGCCCATGTGCGTCTGCACAAATTGCACTAATGGTATATCTGCCCCTGAATATAATGGTGCAATGTGTTAAAACACTTGAGTATTAAGGCCCAGTCACACTAAACAATTTACCAGCGATTCCAACAACGATCCAACCTGATAGGGATCGCTGGTAAGTTGCTAGGAGGTTGCTGGTGAGATGTCACACTGCGACGCTCCAGCGATCCCACCAGCAACCTGACCTGGCAGGGATCGCTGGAGCGTGGCTACACGAGTTGCTGGTGAGCTCACCAGCAACCAGTGTCCCAGCCCCCAGCGCCGCGTGGAAGATGCTGCGCTTGGTAACTAAGGTAAATATCGGGTAACCAACCCGATGTTTACCTTGGTTACCAGTGCACGCAGCTACACATGCAGAGAGCAGGGAGCAGCGCACACCGCTTAGCGCTGGCTCCCTGCTCTCCTAGTTACAGCACACATCAGGTTAATTACCCGATGTGTGCTGTAGCTACATGTGCACAGAGCAGGAGCAGTGCACACCGCTTAGCGCTGGCTCCCTGCTCTCCTAGTTACAGCACACATCGGGTTAATTACCCGATGTGTGCTGTAGCTACATGTGCACAGAGCAGGAGCCGGCACTGACAGTGAGAGCGGAGGAGGCTGGTAACGAAGGTAAATATCGGGTAACCAAGGACAGGGCTTCTTGGTTACCCGATGTTTACTGTGGTTACCAGTGTCCGCAGAAGCCGGCTCCTGCTGCCTGCACATTTAGTTGTTGCTCTGTCGCTGTCACACACAGTGATGTGTGCTTCACAGCGGGACAGCAACAACTAAAAAATGGCCCAGGACATTCAGCAACAACCAACGACCTCACAGCAGGGGCCAGGTTGTTGCTGGATGTCACACTAAGCAACATCACTAGCAAAATCGCTGTTACGTCACAAAAGTTGTTCGTTAGCAGCGATGTTGCTAGCGATGTTGCTTAGTGTGACGGGGCCTTTACTTTATCATAGTCTCCATGTTTGGATCTAGTAATGATTGTTTTATTTATCTAACCTGCAGATTTTATGGGAGATGAAACATTTTTCGGTCCTTAGACCTTTTGCAGATTTCAAATAGAAACAAGTCACTCCTAAGATTGATTACAATGTGTATATATTGAGATGTGGATGAAAACAACGTTTTTGGTCACACTGGACATTCTTCAGTTGCACATTATCTGGGTGAGATGCAGGATGGCATGAAAGCGCGGTGTCTGATTTTTCCATTAATCTCAAGATGACTTTTGACAGTATCACTATCTTAAAGGAATACCCTGAACTATAATCTATGGGGTCTGATGCAGACCTAAATATAGGGGGGGGGGGGGGGTTGAGTCGAAATATTAAATTTTTTCTGGACTGTCTGCAATAAATTTCTTATATTCATTTTGCAGTGCCAAGTTCTTATTTAATTTATTAATGGGTTTGAACCATTTTTGAGCACCCATTTTTTCAAGTGTGCCTCAAACGTCATTCTGCCAGTTAGACAGTGTAGTTGGCGAACTGTGGAGAATTTTTAGATAACACTAAATATATAGCGATTTAAATGAAAATTTAGCTGAACTTCGATCCATTCCTTTAACATTATGGTCCTATAATGGCTAATCTAAGAATTTTGGAAGTTCACAAAGCCATACTAAAGAATTACAGAGTTACTATCTTTACCATCTCCTTCTCAACAACTCATGATATTTCATATTTTAGATTTGGTATAAGTAGATGGTTCTTACTGGAAAAAAATAAAAATTCTGCATTTTATATCAAAACTCTTCTGTGCTCAGTTATCTGCTCTGGTAAATCCTTGAAAAAGTCCTGTGACACATTTTGCAAATTTTGACCTTCACTAAATAACCTCTCTGCATCTTCCATTTTTGTGTATTTGTGAATTCTTTTTGGCTTATAGCATCCACTGCGTTCAATAGAGTGCCTGGTATTATGAACCCGTACAGTGACCTTGGAAAGAAAGCATAAATAACACTTTGCAAAGACCTACATAAACTGATGGAGATGAGGAGGGTCTAATTTGTACATTTTATCTCGAAAAATTCAAATTGATAGTTTAAGGAATTTTCTTATAGGTCAATGCCAACTTATCACGATGCTACCTTCAAGTATACGCAATGAACTTTCACAAACATTTATTTTCTGACTTTGTCAATGTGAAAAATATGATAACCTTCTTTTCATTTTGCTTTTATTAAATGAAATGCAAAAAAAAAATATATATATATATACACACACTTCTAGGGTGATGTAATAGATTTCTTCAAACATATAGAAACTGACAAATACAGAAATATTGAAATGACTGATCTTGAAACGGTTACCTTGGTGACCAACAAATGTCTGACAAAAGGAAGTTAGAATTCCATACTGAAGGTCAGGTAAGATGGTACTAGTGCTGGTTTATAAAAGACCTTCTGCCTCCGAGAAGTACTGGGAAGTCATAGATGTCTAATAGAGCTTAGGTATGATTTCTTGATATTATTGTTGTGAAACGGAGACCTACAATGTTGCCAAGGAACCGATTAACTATATACAGACACATCAGATTCATAATGTGTTCATTTGTTAAAGTGTGGAATGGCTACAATACAGAAAGTTCTGGAAACAATTGAAAACATTTCTATTACTATAGTAAACAGCAAAATTAATGGAATAGTAGAGCATTCTCATGGAAGCACATCTCTATCAGTCAGATAAAAATGTTTTACAAGTACCTGAAACCATTCTGTATTTAGGTTAATACAAGTTAAATGACTTTAACAGTCCTTTAAGATGTTTTCCTTTCTTCCAGTAAGAGAAGTATAATGGCTGGCTTTGAGCTGAAGTACATAATAAATGGCTATGAAGATCTGAAAGCAAATGACAGGAAAATTCTTTTTGTTGATCATATGTCATTCTGGAAATCTCTGATCCTAAACCAGTCAAAAGCCCCAAACCCAAATTTTTACAATGGTCAACAATTTTCAGTTCTATGTGCTAGTAGACTCTGATTAAGACGATGATATTGAATAAATTAATGTGATTGCCTAGTTTAGAAAACCTACAATATTTATAATTTCCATTAAGTTCCAGAGCATCATTATTATTGAGGGATTTCCCTCATTCTGCATCAATATCAGTTCCCAAAGGAATTCTCCATCAATTCTCAAAGGGAATGTCAAAACCTAACAACCCCTGATACAGTAATTAGAATATTGTAAAACCTCCTAGCCCAACATCACCCGAGTCATATGAATCTTGATATAGTAATAAAAAACATAGGAATCATAATGCAAAAATCAGAAAAATAATATAAAAACAGACCGTGGCGCTACGAATAGTGATGAGTGAGCACTACCATGTTCGGGTGCTTGGCACTTGTAACGGATGGGCACCACCCGAGTATAATGGAACTCAATAGGGAACTCAAACATTTTTCCTATTGACTCCATAATTCTTGGATATTCGAGTTGCGCCCATCCGAGCATCCCACTGCTCGTTATGGGTACCGAGCACCCTAGGATGGTAGTGCTCCCTCATCATTAGTTACTAAAACCAATGAAGTTGCACAAACTCTGAACAATCCTTTGTCAAGATAGAATGAATAAAAATGTAAGAACATTAAAACCACAACATGTAGCTGTGCCTATGAGGTGTCAAAATGCACCTCTCATGATGAAACTTTGGTGCACAAAAGAATTTTTATTCTCATTAAGTATGTGAAAAAAAAATTGTGCACATTCAATGCCATGATGCCTTATGGACGGTATTACTCTAGGGCAGGGGTCTCAAACTCAGCTGGGTTTATGGGCCTCATATAGAAAAAAAATTGAGAGGGGCCGCATTATTTGCAGGACAAAGTGACATTTTTAATGAATCCGTGTTTTTTGTTTAGTTACAATATTATATATATATATATATATTATATATATAATATAATATATATATATATATAATTTTTAATGGCGCAAAAAAAATATTTCATGCATTATCTTGACTTTTATCACCTTCTTGTAATATTGTTATAAAATTAGCAGCATCATATAGTAATTTGGCCAACATATTGTAATAATGTCCCCATCTGTGTGCCCTGTAGTAAAGTCCCCCATCCTTGTGGTATTGTGCCCAGTGGTATTGTGCCCATCCTTGTAGTATTGTGCCCGTCCTTGTGGTATTGTGCCCATCCTTGTAGTATTGTGCCCAGTAGCATTGTTCTCATCCATGTAGTATTGTGCTCATCCTCGTGCCCTGCAGTACTGTGCTCATCCTTGTGTTATTGTAGCCATCCTTTAGTAATACGCAAAAAAAAAAAAAATTCTCCTCACCTTTCCTCCATTCCCTGTGTGCCCACGATCAGTGTTTGCAGCGTTTTGGATGCAGCATGTTTCAGCTGCATCCAAAACGCTGCAGTGTACAGTACAAGCAGAGTGGATGGGATTTCTAAAAATCCCATGCCCACTGTGCTTGTGTGGCCAGCAGTGAAAACTGACCTGCGGTGCGGCTTTCAGAGGCCGCATGTGAATTTATGCTGCGGAGTCGCATGTCCTCCCTAGGGAGAACACAGCGAGGAGACCGCAGCACTCCAAACCCTGATCGCAGGCATGGGCAGATGCGGTCTCCTAAGAAGGAGACTTGCAGCCCCGCAGGTCAGGACCCGCCACGTCCAGGACCCAGCAGGTCCTGATCATGAGCATGTACCGGTTTGTTGCGGCCCATGACGATCGCAGCTCTATGGCCAGGGCCGGCAGGACTTTAATACAATTGAATCATTTGTGGTGCCGCGCAGAGGAGCTGTCTGCGTTTGGCTGGCAGTAGCTATTGGTATATCAGATGCAAAGAGGCGACGTCATACAGCGACGTCACTTCCTTGCATCTGATTGGCGGGCAGCATAGAGCTGCAATTGTCATGGAGTCTGCGGGCCGCAACAAGCAGCCCCGGGGGGGCCAAATGCGGCCCGCGTGTTTGAGACCTCTGCTCTAGGGGATAAAACTAAAATGCATAGGCACAGAGAACAATAAATGATCGCACTGTGGACCCCAAAGTTGAGCCCATGTGCATCAGAAAAACCTATTTACAAATAAAAAAAACTCTAGGAGCTGTGAGGTTTTTATTCGAGAGATATTTATGACTAATAATAAAGACAAGTGCAAGTGTTTCCAATAACAGACGATGAGGTCACAAATTTAAATTTAGGAGCTACTGGTAGCTGACAATATTGTATGGAATGTACTATTTTTTGTTTCTTTTTTGGAGTGGGATACAAAGTTATTAATTTTACTGTTGGGGAAATATGTAACATGCAATTATTTAAATGGGTTTTCCATGAATTTGATATTGATGGTATAGCCTTAGGAGAGGTCACAAATCTAAGATCTTTGAGAGTACAGGATGATACCATTGAGGTATTGAATAGTGACTAATATCTAAACAATTCAGTGCATTACCTTTCATAAATGTAAAAATTAAAAAAAAAAATAACGTGGAATGCACAAATTATTGTATTTTAGAACCATAAATTTCAAATATGTTACTAAAAAATAGCTTTCTTCCATTGTGAATCAGCACAATCTTTATTTTCTTGTGACAGATGGAATTATCTCCTTGGGCTACGCCTGGTTGATTTCACAGGACAGACCATATGGTGTCTATCCCTCAGTCTTGTACACAGAGCTAGATATTTGGGAGGGAGTTGTACAAGTTTAAAGAATCAGCTGTCTACAGTTTCTCATTTCTATACATTTTCAGCACACTATTGTGACTGGGCTATTCTAAAAACAGTATTAAAACTTAAAGGGGTTGCTTTATTTTAGACAATACCCTGGCTGCTGTTTGTTAAAAAGGAACAACCATGCGATACTCACCTTCCACGAGTCCAGCAATGAGTCTCTGCACTGCTCCTGATTTCTGGTATTGGCTGCAGTGCTGATGTCATGTCACAGCACGGCAGCCAATCAATGAGATCTGCAGCAGCACTGACGTGACATCAGTGCTGCAACCCATAAAAGACACTGGGAGCGGAGGTGGAGATTTGCAGGTGGACCCGGGGAATCTTAAGACGGCTGCAGCTGAGACAGATATTGTCAGAAAGCGACCTCTTCAATGAAAACTGAAATTCTTGTTTGCAGTTTAGATTGTAAGCTCTTATGGGCAGTAGACTCTCCTATTATCTCGTTGTTGCATTCTCTATAATCGCATAACTTTTTATTCTGTATTTCATGAATTTTAGAACAAATGTGAAATATGGTAGAGCTTTAGAAATATTTACACTTGTTCAGCAAAAAAAAACCCAAACCCACGCTTCAGTAGAAGGCAAATATGAAGGGTGATTGCAAAGCTATGCGGGATTGTGACAATTTAAAGGGAGCATGTGGGGAGCATGTGTGGCTGGAACTCCTTAGAGGTACTATGGCTGGCATAAAACTCATAAGCAAAAAGCTCCAATGAAAGAGGTTGTCAATAAATAGAATTATTGTATTTTTCATCTGTTTGCATCTTAGTATGGTGGTAACAACTGTTAACAGTATGTTCTAACGGCTCAGTCATAATATTTTGGTATTATTCAATTACTTCAGCATTATTACATTCTTGAATTGTGACAATATTCTGTATGACAACAATTTAGAGGTGACCTATTTTAATTCTGATATGCCATATTGTTCCGAGTGCCAACAGAACTGGACAAGACATTTCAGTGAAACAACCTGACTCTCATCTATCACTATTACCTCTTCTGTGGGCAAATATTGTCTCCAGTGTTTTTAAAGTCTGCTAAAGCCATTAAATGTAAAACTAAACGTATGTATTTAACATAAATGTTAATATTGCCTTTAATCGATTTATAGAGATAACACGGTTTGTGATAATTTCTTGTAAATGTCACCATTTACTGCAAAATAAAAAAAGTGAAAAATAATGATAAAAAAACACAACATTTAGGATAAGGTACATAACCTTAACCCTCAATGATGAGTACAAACACAGCTTTTACTCGTTTAGGGGGCAAGGGGGTGAAACACCAATGCAGTTTTTGACGCAGTTTTTTTAACAATGTTTATTGATTTTCAGGTCAAAGATTTACAAGTACAAAATTATGAGAACTTGTGCACACTAACCAAAGCAATTGTACAAATGTGCAACCACATGTCTGTTCAAAGCTATAGACAAAGTCATGGTAAAAAGCTTTGAAATGCTAGAGAAACTAATTTGGATTTTCACAAAATTTGCAGCTTCAGAATTTTTAGATCTTCTAATCAGATGTTTCTATGGATATCGAAATACATTTATAAGAATTTAAGTATTTAAACATTTATTGACAAATGCATCAAGATTATGTAAAGACTCAATATTTGGAGTGTTGACCCATAATTTTCAAGACTTCTGCAATTCGCCCTGACATGCTGGATATCAGCTTCTGGCCCAAATCCTGAATGAGGACAACTCATTCTTGTCTAATCAATGTTTGGACTTTAGCACAATTTCTTTGTTTTTGTTTGTTCACTTTTGAGTATTGAACATAGGTTCTCAATAGTATTGAGAAATGGGTAGTTTCCTGGCCATTGATCCAATATATTAATGTTTTGCTCACCAAGATATTTATTTATTACTATTGCCTTTCGACAGTGTCCACCATGCTGGCAAAAGCATTATGCATCACAAAATTGCTTTAGATCATTGGGAGAAGTTGCTCTTTGAAGATATTTAGATACCATTCTTTATTATTGACAGTTTTCTTAGGCAAAGTTGTGAGTCAGCCAAGTCCGTGGATGAAAAGCAACCCCGCACATGAATGGTCTCAGGATGATTCACTGTTGGCCGGACACAGGATTCATAGTAGCTCTCATCTTTTCTTCTCCGGTCAATCATTGATCCAGGTGTCACAACTAATCTGAAGATGTACCAAACAATTGAGTTGTTGCATAAACCTGATGTATTAGTCACGAATAGTTTAAAAACTTATGAAATGTTGTTAATTGTACTTCACTTACCATAGAAACATCTGACGAAAGAATCTAAAAACACTGATGTAGCAAATTGTGTGAAGACCAAAGTCTGTGTCAGTCTCAAGTCAGTTGGCCACTACTGTATATGATATAATAGAATGGAAACAAGTCAAAGAAAAGCAAAACAAAGACAGAAAAGCGATCGAGCATTAACCAAACTGACATTTCCTGCTTCATGAAGTAGAAAGTCCTTTTTTTTTTTCATATTACCCATTCTTTTAAATACACACCCGGCTTTGGCTCATACAACTGCATAACAATTCAAAGAAGCCACAAACATACTACCTTTATTTTTTTTAAAAAAAAATAAAATAAATAAAAAAAAAAATCACCTCAAAATCTATGTAATTTTCCTGAAATGACCCGACACCTCCCTGGCTAACCACAGGAAGTAACAAAGGCTAACACATCTTGCATATACGATATATACAAGCGTCAACATTCAAAAGGTTTAGAAATCATAGAAGGTGATTACACAATTACTGACAGTATAAGGATGAAGACTCCCAATCACCAGGAAACAAGCCACAGTCACCAATTAGAAGTTGAAATTGAATGTGTTTGTTCCTTGAAGAAAGACTTCAGATGTTCTTTCTTCCTTACCAGAGTTCAACTCTGCACATTTGCTGAAACACATTAAACTTTTCAGAACTTAAATCTGCCGAACACAGCAAAGTACACTGTAAAATAAATTACACTAATTTAATCAGATCTAGTGAGGTATTCATCTTCACATTATGTTATTTATTTATTATATACAGGGACTCCAATTTAATAGGCCTAAAAAAGCCACAAATCACATGAAAGACAGGAAAAGGACATGTGAAACACTTTAAGAAAGTCTTCTTTCATACTAATGCCCAAGTATTCATCTTACTCAGCCCTAGTTGGAAAGGGCATTTAAGGTGACCTCCTTGAAGATAATAAGAGATCTTATATTAAAGCAGGAACAGGGAAAACGTATTTCAGGTTTCTGCCTTATTAATAAAATAGACAGTTTCATGACTGTGAATGAATAACTGATCTACCTCTAAGTAAAGTATAAGAACATTCAACACATGCCAATACCATCACCTCAATTTCAATTGTTGTACAAATATAGACCTTCTTAAAGCATGCAAAAATGCAACTATTCTGCATTAGGCTTTATAGTACCGTATATACTGGCGTATAAGACGACTTTTTACCCCCTTAAAATAATGGCTACAGTGGGGGGTCGTCTTATACGCCGGATATACACCTGGGTGCTGTAGTGCGCCGCTCCACTCCGTTCCACGCTTGGATTCTGCCTCCATAGCGACGAGGGAGGAACTTCCTGTCACCGCTGCTGAATGTCAGAGCGCTGGCCAATCAGAGGCAAGCAGCTCTGCCTTGACGTCAGCGCTCTAGCAGGGAAGTTCCTGCCTCGTCGTTATGGAAACGCGATACACAGCCCGGCCCCGTACTGGTATATCATACAGCATATACAGCGGATATATAGCGTATATATAGCAGGGGGCCGCACTGTGTGAGGAGGTGTTTTTTTTTTCACTGTCCAGTATAACCAATAGGATTAGTGCAGTAACGCCAGATTCCCCTCGCATCCATGCAGGGACATTAATGAAGAGCTTACATGCTGGCCCCTGCACTAATCCTATTGGTTATACTGGACAGTAAAAAAACACCTCCTCACACAGTGCGGCCCCCTGCTCTTAGCATACTGAAGCATACTGAACGGGGGTAGTCTTATACAGTGAGTATATCCCAAATTCTATATTTTTAGGGCAGAAGTTGGGGGTCGTCTTATACGCCCAGTCGTCTTATACGCCGGCATATACGGTATTCTAATTATTAAGTTTGTGGTTTTGTAACAATGACTTTCCAAAATGGATTGAAATAAGTTTTTTTAATACAGTGTAACCTTGGATTAAGAGTAACTTGGTTTGAGGGCGTTTTGCAAAACAAGCAAAGCTTTTGACAAATTTGTAACTTGGTTTAAGAGCAATGATTTGCAATAAGAGCAAATACTCACCGAGCACACTTCTGGTTCTGCCCTTTCACCATGCTCCAACCCGCTCTGGAGGTAACTTTCTGTACATATGTACTGTATACAGTATATTAATGAACAGTACAGTATATACTATATAGCATGTCTATCAATTTGCATTTGTGGATACAGTATTGTACTTTCTTTCTGCTAACCAGTGCAGCACATTGCTTGTATTGTATCTCCCGCACACCAATTGTAAGCTAACGTGCATTTTAATTTGATATTTTTTTTTACTGTATAGTATGTTGTATCAGTGCACTGTAATAGTTTTATATGAATGCAGTACATTATTTTGTATTACTGTAATAAGTTTGTATAAATACTGTAAATATTCTTGGGTTGTGGAACGAATTGTCTGCGTTTCAATTATTTCCTATGGGAAAATTTGTTTTGATATAAGAGTAACTTTGTTTAAGAGCACACTCCCGGAACCAACTATGTTCCTAATCCATGGTTCCACTGCATATTTTTCAAGGACATATACATTTTATACAAGTGAATCTTGCATGACCATAATTATGGTTATACATTTTTGTAATATACTTCATTATCTTACTTTACTTCATTCTCTATCAAACACTAAGCTATAGCATTGCTTCAATGTCCAATTAATGCTCTTTTCAACTGTTACTCGGCACAGATCCATACACTGCATTCAAACGGTCTGTTTACAGGACTTTCCCTGTCTGAGCATCTCTAATCCGTACCTCATATTCAGACATAGAAACTCCTTTACACCGACTGTTTCAATATAGTGTACTGGTGGGGAGCAGCAGATGAAAGGTGGTTCTGAAGGAGCATGACCATGGTGTTGAAACAGCATGGAAGCAATGTTTGAGAGAGAAAGAAGCAAAATAAGATAATGAAATATATTGAAAACCTCTTAACGTTGCAAAGCCTTATACATTAATTTCCGGGGGGTGGATAATTAAGGTTAAGTTACTCTTTCAAGAAACATCCAAGATAGAAGATTGGAAAGGCGTGTTACGTACTGCCCTGCGATGGAATAAACCAAAGGTTCGGTGCATGAAATGGATGAAAAAGGTGCCTTATTAACGCTTACAGTGAAAACCCACTTTTTCCGAACAGGCACCAAATTTTATTAAGTACCTGTTGTGAAGAAGGAGTGGAGTTTAATGTGAGCCTTGAGAACACTTTTGGAACCGCGCCAGCACGGAGGTGAGAAATATAGGGGATTGTTGTTTTTAGGGGGTGCATGAGGGAAATGAGGTTTTTCCAAATAGCGTAAAACCACTTTAAAAACTAAAATCCCCACAATGGGTGGATGAAATGTGGACATGAAATCCCACAAGAACACAGGTGATTAATGAAAAGCATGAAAACAGCTATAATCTTGCAAGTGACTGGACTTTTGGATTCTGGAAGTTTGGTGACCCAGAAACCCCGATGAGGGCTACTCTTTCACATATGCTTGTCCCTAGGAAGGTTGTCACAGTAAGATGTATACATCGAAATGTTAATAACTATCCTATGGCCTACATCAACTTAAGTATGAACTGTTGTACCACATCCCATGACTTAGGAGTGGTGAAAAATATGTTGCTTGCTGGGGAGGAGGATAAAATAATATCCCCTGAAGTTAATGTTCCTCAGCTGGAGGTATCCAAGGGAAACTTTGAAACTGCTCAGCTCATGGCCATGACACTAAAAGGTGCTCTGGAATCAGTGTTGAATGGGGTTTCTCAGGACAGTGGCCAACATGCTGTTCTCATACTTTGTTATGAATGAAGATCTACTGCAAAAAGCGGGCCAAAGTAATGGATGAGTTAATTGAACAAAAGTTGGTACCAGGACCCTCTAGACACAGGATGTTAGACATAGCTCATGCTCATGTGTTGGGTGGGTATCTGGGTGTAGATAAGAGCTAGGAGCGGATCCTCTAGAGATGCAATTGGCCCGGGTGCTACAGGGAAATCTTGAACGACTGTTGGTCTTGTCCCACGTGCCAGCTAACCACCCGGTTGGCCCAATTCCACAGTCCCCTCATGCCATTGCCCATCAGCGAGGTACCATTTGAATGCATAGCTATGGATTTAGTGGGACCATTAGTAAAGTCTGACAGGGTATTAATACATCCTAGTGGTCCTGGACTATGCTACATGGTACCATGAAGACGGTAACATTAAGAAACTCTTTTGCAAAGCGTACTGCTCGAGATATGGTCTATACCTTCTTTCGAAAGTATTTCCTTTGGCAGGCACTAACAAATCAAGAGACCCTGTTCAAGTCAAAAGTCATGAGAGAATTATGCAGAATACAACAGATTTCGCAACTGAGGACCCGATTGTACCATATGCAGATGGATGGTCTGGTGGAAAGATGCAATTAAACTATAAAGCCATGCTGAAAAGGATGGTAGAAAAAGATGGTCAGTACTGCGGCTGTCTTTTAACTTACTTGCGGTTTTTAGTCAGGGACGTTCTTCAAGTTTCCATAGGTTCTCTCCATTTGAATTGCTGTACAGTTATCCCATTTAGTGACTGCTGGATTTGACAAAAGAGTCCTGAGAACCTGAGACCACATGCTACAGAAGTGTAATAAAGCATATGGCCCAGATGCATGAGAGGATGGCTAGCATAATACCCATTGTGAAGGAGCACCTCCGCAAGGCATAAAAGGCACTGTTGAGGGTGCATAGTAGATTAGTTAGGATGACAATTAAACCCTGGTGATTGAGTACATGTGTTGGTGACCATGATCGAGAGCAAGTTCCTGGCCAAGTGGAAGAGCCCTTATAAAATGGTGGAAAAGGTTAACGAGGTCAACTATAACATTCAGCAATCAGGGTGAAGGAATCCTTACCATGTTAAATGCATCAAAACACTGGCTAGACAGGGACTTCCTGGATGATACTTGTTAGTTGGCCAAGTCTGAAGCCAATATTGTAAATTTCAAGGTGACCAAGACTTTTTCGCGTTCTCAAATGCAACAGTGCTAGTAGTTGTTGCACCAGGAGCTGCAATGTCTCATTCAAGTCAGAGGACGAGATTCTTACGGAGCCTTATGTGCAAGTGAACTTGAAGTCATATAGAATCCCAGAAGCCTGACGAGAGGTGATCTCAAAGGAGGTGCAATGGATGCTGAACCTGGGAGTCAAAGAATCCAATAGTGGCTGGTCCAGTCCTATTATGTTTGTGCCAAATCCAGATGGGGAGCAGCAGTTCTGTAATGATTACAGGAAGGTGAAGGAAGTTTTGCAGCTCATTGATTGGAGAGTTCCAGGATGTTGATGTATCGAGCTGGCTCTAACCTAAGGCTTCTGACTGATTCCCCTGGCAAAGGCGGCCAAGGAAACAACGGCTTTTTCAACACCTGATGTGAGGCAAAAAATTTAAGTTAGTGTTGGCCAATGCTCCGCTAAGGTGTATGAATCAAGCCGCATACAAGGTTTTCCTGGAAAAAGAGTTGCTTCCTTCTGCTCAGGCAATGTTCCCCAACTCTGAGGACTGTGTTTTCCAGCAGAACAATGTGCCATACTACACAACTAGGTCAATGAATGTGTGGATGAAGGACCACCACTGACCATTGAAAACTTCTGGAATATAATCAAGAGAAAGACAAAAAACTGCTTAAATTTGTGCACCAGAGTGGCATAAGGTCACCCAAAAGCAGTGTGAAAGACTGGTGGAAAGCATGCCAAGATGCATGAAAACTGCGACTAAAAATCATGGCTATTCCACAAAATATTGATTTCTGAACTCTTCCTGAGTTAAAACATTAGTATTGTTGTTTCTAAATGATTATGAACTGGTTTTCTTTGCATTATTTGAGGTCTGAAAGCAATGCATTTTTTTTGTTATTTTGACCATTTCTCATTTTCAGAAAATACACACGTTTATTGCTTGGAAATTCGGAGACATGTTGTCAGTAGTTTATAGAATAAAATAATTTACATTTTACTCAAAAATATACCTATAAAGAGAAATATCAGAAAAACTGAAAATTTGGAAGTGGTCTCCTAATTTTTTCCATGAGCTGTATATACACAAACACACATCTACACATATGCACACATATACCATAGCTATCTATCTATCATATATTAGATATATATATTATATATACATATAAAATATATATATATATATATATATATATATACATATATATATATATATATATATATATATATATATATATATATATATATATATATACACAAAAATACAAACAATTGACTAAAATAAATATTTATAGCGGGTGAAGTACATGTTGAACATGTCCCCTATTTTCTAAGTGAATATATTTCTAAAGGAGCTTTTGAGATTAATTTTTCACTAGATGTCAGAAACAACGCCTCTAATCCACACAGGCAAAGAAATCAAACCGTAGAGGTCTATAAATTTAGTGAGGAGTAATAATGAGAAATGACACAGGAAAAGTATTGAACACATGAAGAAAGACAGGTGCAAAAAGCCACGGAAAGTCATGACGCCAGTTGAAATATATCAGTAGTTAGATAGCAATCCTGCCACTTAGTGAAAAATAATAATCAGCTGATGGCATATAAAAAGGTGTAGTAAAGACACAAAGATTATTGCTATTTAGCCATCTTTGACAACTATTCTTTGACAAAAGAGTAAATGTCTTGAAACATGTTTCAATCATAGGCCTTTTCCAGACCCCACAACCTAATAACCTGGCTTCACATCTAGCACTGATCCTGCTTCGAACTCAAAACAATTCTATTCTTTGTGACCAGAACTAGCAACTCAAATGACACCCTTGTATTCTTTGAATCAGTAGCCTGTCAGCAGATAGTCCCCACTCTGGAACCATGTAATTCTACTGCAGCTTTTCCTCACTGCTGAACCCACATATAAATATAAGTCAGATATCAGTGATCATACTAAAGGGGTTGTTTCTGAGTGTGTCCTCCACTCCTGACAACCCTGGTAAATGGTTTTGCCAGGGAAAGTCAATGCCAGCCAGGTGGCCACAGTAGGGGAAAGACATTATATGCCAGATGAATGACAGAAAGAAGGCATACATTTGTTAAATCACAATACTAAATAATGTCTGTACGTAGCATTCCATTCCAAAATTCCAAATCGATGATAGAATGAGAAATTCTTGTGTACTCCACAATAATGGAATCATTACGATTACCCCATTTATCTACCACTGAGGAATAACTGATTGGTAATTTAATGTGAAAATTGTTCATTTCTGGGAACCATTGCAAAATAAATAACATGTAAAGCCTCCAATATTATGCTCAGTCGACTGCTTTCAAATGGTATTTAAATAGTTATTACCAATCATTAGTAAATTTGACAATTACAGAAGAACTTTTAAGGACATGGATCGCTTAGTTATAAGAATTAATTATTATCTAATATCAACAGACATTTATTTAATCATGGTCACAGCATGAGTCAACCGAAAAGTATAGTTCTTCATCAAGCAAAAGTAAAACTAATAATATCTTACGCTTTTATCAAAGCTAATAAAAGGCGCTGTCTTTTTCTGCAAACCTTATGTAGCACAATACATACTACAGTCTCTCGTGTAAGGACTTTCGATAAAAGAAAAACACAGTTCAGTGTACAGTCTCACTCAAGGTCAGCATAAGGCTGTGTGCACACGATGCGTTTTTTACCGCGAAAACGCTGCGTTTTGAACCGCAGCGTTTCAGTGGCAAATTGCATGCGTTCAGCTTTCCCAGCAAAGTGTATGGAAAAGCTGAAAAATCAGTGCACATGCTGCGTTTCTTTCCGCAGCGTTTTGGATGCCAAAAATCGGTGCGGAAAGAAAAGCAGCATGTCACTTCTTTTGTGCGTTGTGGCTGCGTTCTCTCCCCCATTGAATCAATGATGTGGGGTCAGAACGCAGCCACAACGCATGGACCTGCTTTTTTGTTGCGGTCCGCGGCCTTTGTCGGCACGCCAGAACGCAGGCATTTACCTGGAAGTGAGGTCAAGAGGCTTCCTGTTGACCTCACTTCCTGGCAAAGCCCCCGGTGTCGCCAAAGTGCCCGCCCCGACCCCCGACCCCCCTCCCGAAAATCCAACATGGCCGCGCGCACAGTAGCGCACCGGCCGCCCTGCTCCTATGATTTCTGTCGCATGTGCAATAACACATGCGACAGAAAACTGTTCCCCAGGCCCTGCCCGTTCACCCCAATTCCCCCCGGTGTCATACATACCTGTCCGGTCGCAGCGCTGATCCCCCGCGGCCCCCTCCTCCTTCAGTGCACGCTGGCCGGTCACATGTGCAGAGCAGCTGACAGCCAGCACTGTGTTCAGTGTGAGCTGTGCTGGCTGCTCGCACTCTGCAGCTGTGACCCGGGGAGAGTGGGTGCAGATTTTTGCACCCACTCTCCTCAAATGGAGGGTCTGCCCTCCTAGAAAATGGGGGATACGTTCCCTGAACGTGCCCCCATATTCTAGAAGGTCCAGAGGCGACGTGGGACATCCATATGGATTTCTGCGGACCCATTTTTTTTTATTAAATTGGAGAACAAGGGAATGATTTGGGGAGTGTTTTTTCTAATAAAACATTTTTTGTTGTCTTTTTTTGCTTTTGTTTACTGTCAATTAGTTATGTCGGGTGTCTGATAGACGCCGTGACATCACTAATTGCTGGGCTTGATGCCAGGTGACATTACACATCTGGTATCAACCCCATTTATTACCCCGTTAGCCAACGCACCAGGGCGCGGGATGAGTTGGGGCGAAGCGCCAGGATTGGCGCATCTAATGGATGCGCCACTTCTGGGGCGGCTGCGGCCTGCTATTTTTAGGCTGGGAAGAGTCCAATAACCATGGCTCTTCCCACCCTGAGAATACCAGACCCCAGCTGTCAGCTTCACCTTGGCTGGTGATCTAATTTGGGGGGACCCCACGTTATTTTTTTTTTTATTCTTTATTTATAAATAAAAAAAAAAACATGGGGAGCCCTCCAAATTGATCACCAGCCAAGATGAAGCTGCCAGCTGTGGTTTGCAGGCTACAGCTGTCTGCTTTACCCTGACTGGCTATCAAAAATAGGGGGGACCCCACGCCATTTTTTTCATTTTTTTTTTTTTTTTTTATTGGATAAATACTAAGCTAGGCACCCTTTAGTGCCACATGAAAGGTACTAAAGGTGCCAGCTTAGAATATGCAGGCGGGGGTAGGACGTTCTATATATTTGACATCCCTTCATCCATTGACGCTTTTTAGGCTGTGTGTCCACAATCAGGGTTTGCAGCGTTATGGGCGCTGAGTGTTTTCCCTGCGTCCATAACGCTGCGTTGTGCAGTAGAAGCACAGTGGAAGGATTTTTGGAGATCCCATGCCCACTGTGCTTCTTTTCTCCGCAGCATAAACTGACCGGTAGCGTGGCTTCCCGAGCCTCAGCATGTCAATTTATGCTGCGGAGACGAGAGTGTTCTCTGCAGGTAGCATAGAGCTCCACAGCAGCCTGAACCCAAATCGTGGGCATGGGCAGCTGCAGGAAGGCTGGCACTGTGTACTAGACGCCGTGTCGCTGGATCATGGCCACATAGCCTTAGGCCCCTTTCACCCGTCAGTGATTCTGGTACGTTTGTGCTTTTTTTTAAACGTACCAGGATCACTGACATACGCAGACCCATTATAATGAATGGTCTGCTCACACGTCAGTGATTTTTCACTGCACGTGTCTCCATGCGGCGTACCCGCGTGTGCGTGATTGCCGCACGGAGACATGTCCATTTTTTTCTGGCATCACTGATGTCCCACGGACCACGCAGTGGTGTGATCCGTGAAACACGTGCCAGAAAAAAACGTGCTTTTAAAATAAAAAACATTTTAACTCACCCGGCTCCAGCGATGTCCTCTGCAGCCTGTTCTCCCTGTTCCTTCTGTGCCGGCTCATTATTGTCGCGCATATTCATGATGCACGACACAGCCGACCCGGAAGCAGCTGCTGCGGGGGTCAGCGCCGGCCGGATGCTGCACCGCGGGAGCGATCAGCACCATGGAGAGCGGGAGCGGGTGCAGGTGAGTTAATCTCTAAGTGCAATCACGGGCCACGGAGAACGGAGCCCGGATTGCACTTAGACAACCCACGTGTGCCGTGATTCACGGCACACGGAGGGACATGTACGTGTTTTACACGCCAGTGAAAAACGTCAGTGTTTTTCACTGACATGTGAAGCGGGCCTAAAAGTGAGAATATTGTTGCTACAGCAACATTTTGGGTGAAGTAGCTGTGGATTCAAAATGCTTAATATACTCCTGAATAAAATCCTTGATGGGTGCAGATTCCAAAATGGGGTCACTTGTGGGGGTTTTCTGACGTATAGGTACCTAAGGGGCTTGGTGCGCGAAGTTTATTTCAATTTTTCCAAAATTCAAATGGTGCTCCTTCCATTCCAAGCCCTCCCATTTATCCAAACAGAATGTGGAGAAGGAAATGACATCACAGGGTTTTTTTTCCAAAGGTCTGTGTTCAACCAACTTTATTATCACTGACAAGTCTTAAAAAACGCACCTAAAAAAACGCATGAAAAACGCATGAAAAATGCATGAAAAACGCATGCGTTTTCGATGCGTTGTTTCTCAAAAAGCATTGTTTACAATTCTCCCCTCTGCCAGAGGGTGCGTTTTTTTCCGCGCGGAAAAAAAAGCAACGTGTGCACATACCCTAAAGCTTCACCATCCTGAACCCGTCAGATAATGGTTAATTTTGGAATAGAAAGGTTTCATGGGGAAGAATAGTAGAGCCTGTAAGTTAGCAGAAAACAAAGCTGTAGGAACATAGATTGGAAGTAAACCTCCTAGATTACCAATGCATATGGATGAGTTGATGATAATGGATTAAATGGCAAATTCAGCTGATTTAAGAGCAGTGTAGAGGAGAACCTCTATAGCTGGAGTCACAAACCAGTTAAAGGGACATTGGCAGCCCAGAATGACTGTTCAAACCAAGCACAGACGCTCTGTGTATCATGGTGGGTGCAAACATTTAACTGCTCCCTCCCACTTGCTTGTTGTCCTTTTATCTCCTCTCTCTTCTTTGAGAGCTTTGGCTTTATAGAGCCAATGAAGAGTGTAGATGGATGGAAAACAAGTGGGTGGGAAGGTGTACTTAAGGCAGATCTACTCTGTAAAACACTTGAAAAAGTTTCAATGAGAAACGAAGGCTAATAACCCCCCCAATGGGGACCACCACAGGCACATCAAAACATAGCAGGAGTATAAAATATTCCCACCACACCGTCCCCACTTATATACTGTGACTGTCACACTGCCCCAATAAACTAAACCACCACACTGCCCTCCCCTTATAAATTATACCCACCACACTGCCCTCCCTTATAAATTATACCCACCACACTCCCCTCCCTTATAAATTATACCCACCACACCTTCCTCGATTATGAAATATGATCTGCACATTGTCCTCACATCATGCTGCCCCCTCCTCACAATGTTCCATGCATGCTGCCCCCTCCTCACAATGTCCCATGCATGCTGCCCCCTCCTCACAATGTCCCATGCATGCTGCCCCTCCTCACAATGTCCCATGCATGCTGCTCCCTCCTCACAATGTCCCATGCATGCTGCTCCCTCCTCACAATGTCCCATGCATGCTGCTCCCTCCTCACAATGTCCCATGCATGCTGCTCCCTCCTCACAATGTCCCATGCATGCTGCTCCCTCCTCACAATGTCCCATGCATGCTGCCCCCTCCTCACAATGTCCCATGCATGCTGCCCCCTCCTCACAATATCCAATGTATGCTGCCTTCCTCTTTTCCATAATGACACCTCCATGCTGCCCCACTCATCATGCAAAGACCACCACACTAGCGCTTATGCTGATACACACACACACACACACTACCCCATTCTTCATATTGACTCCCCTACATTGCTCTACTCCATACTGAGCCCACACATGCTGCTCCTTCTCCATAATGAGCTTCCCAATGCTGCCACCCTCTCATTCTGAGTCTTACACTCCCCCCCATTGATTTTGTCATTGCACTGTCCCTCAACCATTGTCCCCTGTCTCTAGCATCAGCCTCTCTCCTCCCAGCCTCCCCCCAGTATCAGCCTCTCTCCTCCCAGCCTCCCCCAGCATCAGCCTCTCTCCTCCCAGCCTCCCCCAGCATCAGCCTCTCTCCTCCCAGCCTCCCCCAGCATCAGCCTCTCTCCTCCCAGCCTCCCCAGCATCAGCCTCTCTCCTCCCAGCCTCCCCAGCATCAGCCTCTCTCCTCCCAGCCTCCCCAGCATCAGCCTCTCTCCTCCCAGCCTCCCCAGCATCAGCCTCTCTCCTCCCAGCCTCCCCAGCATCAGCCTCTCTCCTCCCAGCCTCCCCAGCATCAGCCTCTCTCCTCCCAGCCTCCCCAGCATCAGCCTCTCTCCTCCCAGCCTCCCCAGCATCAGCCTCTCTCCTCCCAGCCTCCCCAGCATCAGCCTCTCTCCTCCCAGCCTCCCCAGCATCAGCCTCTCTCCTCCCAGCCTCCCCAGCATCAGCCTCTCTCCTCCCAGCCTCCGCCTCTCTCCTCCCAGCCTCCCCAGCATCAGCTTCTCTCCTCCCAGCCTCCCCAGCATCAGCCTCTCTCCTCCCAGCCTCCCCAGCATCAGCCTCTCCCACAAGTATCAGCCTCTCCCCCAAATTCCCCAGTATCAGCCTCTCTCTCCCCCAGCATCAGCCTCTCTCCCCCCAAGCCTGTCCCAGTATCAGCCTCCCTCCCCCCAAGCCTCCTCAGTATCAGCCTCCCTCCCCCCAAGCGTCCTCAGTATCAGCCTCCCTCCCCCCCAGCATCAGCCACTCTCCCCCCAGCCTCCCCCAGTATCAGCCTCATTCCCCCCAAGCCTCCCCCAGTATCAGCCTCCCTCCCCCCCAAGCCTCCTCAGTATCAGCCTCCCTCCCCCCACCGCATGCGCAGATCTCCGGTCTGCAATAGAGACACCCCCACACACGCTCCTTATGAATCTTTGGCTCTGCGAGTACTTACCTGCTCCAGTGCCCGCCGGCATCTTCGTGGCTCATGTGAGTGTCCTCTTCTGACACCGGCTTCAATCACGTCGTCCTCCGCGGCGTCCTGCTGTGAGCTCTGCATGTGATGTCCACACAGCATTGGACGTAGCACAGATGAAGGAGCTGATTGGCGCGCGCCTGTGACCCCGGAAGTGCAGGAGCCGGTAGTTCCGGGGTCAATCAGCTCCCTGTGCCCAGCGGTCGCAGTTTGTTTGCATTCACGTCTTAATTGACGTGGACACAAATAAATGGAGGTGCGCCTCTCCCCCCCCTCCCCCCTCCGAAAACACAGCGGATTTAATAGACTGTAACGGAAGGGGAGAGGATGTGTAAAAAAAAAAAATTTTTTGCTGCCAGAAGGTGCCCCCCCCGCAATCTGCCGTCCCAGGCATCGGACCACGGGTGCCTAGTGGTAAATACGGCCCTGCCTCCTTCTGAAGCTAGTGTGGATGACGCATTCTACATCTACACTAGCCGACAGTGAGGTCCTGCGCAGGAGCATAGATCAAAGTGCACCTGCGCAGGACCTCACTGTTGGCTAGTGTAGATGATGTATAACGCGTCATCCACACTAGCTTCAGAAGGAGGACAAAGATGGCTGAAAGAGGCGGCACAGGATACGGAGACACCCATCTAACCAGACAGCTCCGCACCGACTCTTGGGCAAGTATTATAGACTTCCGGTGACAGGTTCCCTTTAAATCATTAATCCCACGAAGATGCACTGAACTTGGTTTGAACAGTCACTCTCTGCCGACAGAGTTCCTTTAATGGCAGTTGAAGCTCGAAATTCAACTTGATCTGCCTTCTCAGGGAATTTAGGACCACTTAGACTACAGGCCGCACCTACTTTGAACACTGGAAGATACAGCCCAAGTAAAAGTAGCTATCAAAGCTCCTGAGTAATGACTGGCAAACCCAAACTGTAAAGTTTGGGGTCCGTACTGATACCTAGTCTATACACCAAATTCCTGCACCAAATCTGCATCTCCTGGCAAAAAACACGCATCAATACTGCATCACATTTTGATGCATATTTTTGCCAAGAGATGCAGTATTGGTGCAAGAAATTGGTATATAAATTCCAGCATCAACTCTCCATCTCTTGGCAAACCCCCTCCCCCTTCCCGATTTTCTGCCAGGAAATGGAGGTCTGATTGAATGCAATGAGTTCACCTGAGGTGAGGTCACCCATATCAATGAGTTCAATGAGCTCACCTGAGGTGAGAGTTTACCTGTGGTAATAGGTTGGGTACTGTGGGAACCTCCAGCTGTGACCACAGCAATACCTCTTACCACGCATGCTCCAGCATCAAAGTCCTCCATTATAGTGCCATGTTCTGACAATTATCTCGTGTCGACGACCACTTTGCATCACACAGGTGGCAAGTGTTTACACTACTCACTCTTACATAAATAATGCTGGCAACATTCCCTGTGACCACAATTATCTGCCCTTGAGAAAGTCACTCTCTGAGGTGATGATACGCGTGGGGCCAGTAGCACCCTCATCCTCAGTATCTTTCACCTCACTCAGGTTTTCAATCAACCTTGCATATGCAGGGGTTTCCTTGTATTTTGCAGTCTTTCTACAACAGAATCTAAAAGTTTTTTCATCTTTTATTAATCCGTTATTAACACAGAAATTGGTTTGAATCATTGCCATTCCTTATTTCATTTAGGGCATTTATACTCACCTTTGTATTAGGGTACCTTCACACTTAGCGATGCAGCAGCGATCCGACCAGCGATCTGACCTGGTCAGGATCGCTGCTGCATCGCTACATGGTCGCTGGTGAGCTGTCAAACAGGCAGATCTCACCAGCGACCAGTGAACAGCCCCCAGCCAGCAGCGACGTGCAAGCGACGCTGCGCTTGCACGGAGCCGCCGTCTGGAAGCTGCGGAGACTGGTAACTAAGGTAAACATCGGGTATGGTTACCCGATGTTTACATTAGTTACCAGCGCACACCGCTTAGCTGTGTGTGCAGGGAGCAGGGAGCCGCGCACACTGAGCGCTGGCTCCATGCTCTCCTAGCTACAGTACACATCGGGTTAATTAACCCGATGTGTACAGCAGCTACATGTGCAGAGAGCCGGAGCCGGCAGCACAGGCAGCGTGAGAGCTGCAGAGGCTGGTAACTAAGGTAAATATCGGGTAATCACCTTGGTTACCCGATGTTTATCTTGGTTACAAGCTTACCTCAGCTGTCAGACGCCGGCTCCTGCTCCCTGCTCGCTTCATTTGTCGCTCTCTCGCTGTCACACACAGCGATCTGTGTGTCACAGTGGGAGAGCGCCTTTGAAGAAAACGAACCAGGGCTGTGTGTAACGAGCAGCGATCTCGCAGCAGGGGCCAGATCGCTGCTCATTGTCACACACAGCGAGATCGCTAATGAGGTCACTGCTGCGTCACAAAAAGCGTGACTCAGCAGCGATCTCGGCAGTGAGCTCGCTGTGTGTGAAGCACCCCTTAGTCAGACCCCTTTTCTTATGCAGTAGAGCCTTATTTACATACGATTTCCTGGGTTTGTCTATTGTTCATTTGAATCTATACTGTGAATTTACAAGCTGTCTGACGTCTTATTCATCTATTTATTCTTGATTGTTCATTTCATAATCTTAGGGTGTGTACTTTGTATTCCATCAGCCTATATGCTTTTTAAGTGTTTTTATGGTCTGTTTGGTCTTTTGTTGATTATATATTTGTTCAATAAAATGTATTATTGTTTTGGTGATCCCCCTCCTTTTGTTGCACATACTTTTTCTCTCATGTTTCTCTGGTGACATTTATGGTGAATGGGGTGATCCCTGGAAGTGAATTGGTGCCCTCCATTCCTTTCACTTTAATCTAGAGCTTACATTAGCTGTGTGCTGTCAATAACCCCTTAGATTTCCCCAATTGACACCACACCAGGACAATCAGGTTGAGCCAGGCAAAGTGCCGAAATTGTCGCATCTAATGGATGTGCAATTCTGGGAGGTTGTCGGCTGCTCTTTTTAAACAGGGTAGCCCAATAACCATGGGCCTCCCCAGCCTGAGAATACCAGTGCACAAGTGTCTGCTTTATCATGGCTGAGTATCAAAATTTGGGAAGACTGCAGTTTGTTTTTTATAAAAAAAAAATGTTTAAATAATTTGTAAAAAAAAAAAAAAAAAAAAAAAAAAGCAGCATAGAGTCCCTCTTATTTTAATAAACAGGCAAGATAAGCACACGGCTGGGGGCTGCAGCCTGTAGCCATCTGCTTTATCTGCGCTTGGTATCACAATATGGGGGGACCCTACGCCATTTTTAACATTTATTTGTACACCACTATAGGGACGCAGACAGTGTGTGTAATTCCAACCAATCACAGATGCTGTCACAGAGGGTTGGAGCGCGATCTGCCAAAAACAGCAGAATCTAAAATGTAACTTTTAATAGTGGTTTCTCTAAAAAAAGGAAAGGAGAACCTTGCCTTTAATAAAATTAATAATAATAATGCCACGTGAAGAGTGAGATACTGTATAGCCCTATAAACTACAGGAGGGCCTATACACCCCATCACATGGCATAAACAAACACAAAGGCTGATTAGATATGACAGCTGAACCAGGAGCAAATGATTGAGTTGGTATAGGCAAAACTCCAGACCTCAGGGTCGTTTCACCCTAGTGCTGCCTATAATATTGTACCAAACCACATCCTCATATACCTAGTAAAGAGGATAGGTACACCACCACCTGTAAAGGTGTTGGAACAAATCACTTAATGCCCAATGGTTCAAATCGAATCGACAAAGCTTCAGGGTTAATAGTATACTCAAATCCCCACTGTGTCTTTGTCTGATTAGTAAAAAATGGAGCGATCTCACCCGTGTTGGTGTATCTTATTTCCATACAGACAATTTACCACCATCAACGGCCTATCCACGGACCCTTCCACTCTGGATCCGGGATCCCTTCCAAAGTAACAAAAACTGTCCTTATCCCCAATCCTCCTTCTCCCGACGCGTTTCCTAGATGCTATTCTTCAGGGAAGTTTATATAAGGAGATGCAGGTTTTAATGAAAAAACCTCTAGTGGGTTCACAGATGGTGACAGCTAGAATCCTCTCTGCTGTACCTTGGTACAGAGGATTCTAGCTGTCACCATCTGTGAACCCACTAGAGGTTTTTTCATTAAAACCTGCATCTCCTTATATAAACTTCCCTGAAGAATAGCATCTAGGAAACGTGTCGGGAGAAGGAGGATTGGGGATAAGGACAGTTTTTGTTACTTTGGAAGGGATCCCGGATCCAGAGTGGAAGGGTCCGTGGATACGCCGTTGATGGTGGCAAATTGTATGTATGGAAATAAGATACACCAACACGGGTGAGATCGCTCCATTTTTTACTAATCAGACAAAGACACAGTGGGGATTTGAGTATACTATTAACCCTGAAGCTTTGTTGATTCGATTTGAACCATTGGGCATTAAGTGATTGTTCCAACACCTTTACAGGTGGTGGTGTACCTATCCTCTTTACTAGGTATATGAGGATGTGGTTTGGTACAATATTATAGGCAGCACTAGGGTGAAACGACCCTGAGGTCTGGAGTTTTGCCTATACCAACTCAATCATTTGCTCCTGATTCAGCTGTCATATCTAATCAGCCTTTGTGTTTGTTTGTTTGTTTATGCCATGTGATAGGGTGTATAGGCCCTCCTGTAGTTTATAGGGCTATACAGTATCTCACTCTTCACGTGGCATTATTGTTATTAATTTTATTAAAGGCAAGGTTCTCCTTTCCTTTTTTTAGAGAAACCACTATTAAAAATTAAATTTTAGATTCTGCTGTTTTTGGTAATTGATTATATTCACCAGTGGCTGTATTATACATATTGGAGCGCGATCTGACTGCAACCAATCACAGGTGCAAGGAGTGACAATGGGTGGGGGAAGCAGTGAATATGTATGGGACTTAATGAGAGGACCCAGAAGCAACGTGACCGCTACGTGGGAGACGCGGAAAGTATAACTGTCTGCTTTGCAGACCCCTAGCCCTTTCTACTATCATTTTAAAGCACAATGTTCGTGTCCCCATAGACTTATATGCAGTTTGGCATCAGGCAGATATTCAGGTTCAAGTCCAGTTCCGAACCGGATTTTTTTTTCCTTTTTTTTTTTTTTAAAGTCTGGCCGCTTAACTCGAACATCTGCGGGTTTGTCCATCTCTACTCTTGAGATCTTGATGTTCCTTTATCCACTTTGTGCAACATGACTTAGATGGAATAGAAAAATTGATGACAGGCTGCAATGCAGGATAGTCCAGATGGTGGAAAAGAAGCCCCAATAAAGTTCCAAAAAAATTCAAGCTACCCTACAGGCTCAAGGTGCATCAGTGTCAGCGAGAACTCTCGGTCGACATTTGAATGAATTTAAATACTATGACAGGAGATCCAGGAGGACCTCACTGCTGACACAGACAAAAAAAAAAAAAAGAAAAGCTAGACTGCAGTTTGCCAAAATGTATGACAGTAGATCAAAAACTTTCTGTGAAAGCGGCTTGTGGGATAAGACTAAAATAGAGCTGTTTGGTAAATCATTTTACGGTTTAACGTAAACCAAGTGAGGCCTACAAAGAAAGAACACAGTACCTACAGCCAAATAAAGTGGAGAATCAAATGTGTTTTTGTGTCATTTTGCTGTCAATGGCATCATGAAATCTGAAGATTACCAAAGAAATTTGGCTCGTAATGTAGTGCCTTGTGTCAGAAAGTTGATTTTTGCATCCTAGATCATGGGTTTTCCACCAGGACGATGACCCCAAAAATAATTACCCCAAGCATACTTCAAGAAGCACCCAAAAATGGATGGAAAATAAAAAAAATAGTTCTGAAGTAGCAACAATGAGTCCAGATCAAAATCCCAGTAAGCACCTGTGGAGAAATCTTAAAATTGCTGTTGGGAGAAGGCACCCTTTAAATATCAGAGACCTGGAGCAGTTTACAAAAAAACAGTTGTCCAAAATTTCAGGTCAGAAAGAAGCTTGTTGATGGTTATAGGAAACGATTGATTGCAATTATTTATTCTAAAGGGTCTGCAATCAAAAAGTAAGTTGAAGATGCCAACAATTATGTCCGGCCAATTTTTGGGTTTTGTGTGACCTTAAGTCAAATTTGCCTTTTTTGAGATCGCTAGTCCTTGCTGAATGGTCAGGACCATTTTCTTCAAAGGCGATGTCCTGCTGGGCAGGATGCATGGCTGTATTTGACACCTACCAACGACCTCCTAACACAGTCCCAACGCCCGCCGAGATCGTTATACAGGTCGCTGATCGTTACTGAGTCGTTGGTAAGATGTGACTGAGACATCTCACCAGGGACCTCCCAGCGACTTACCAGTGATCCTTATCAGGTCACATCATTTTCAGGATCTCTGGTAAGTCGTTAAATGTGACAGGGGCTCTAGTCCAGTAGGGATAATCTCCTGCTGATAAACCACTGATTGTATTGAAATTACAGCTGCTGAGCAATTGATATGTCACTGATATCAAGATCTCTGCCCCTACATTGTGCTGCTCTCAGATTAAATTGCTGACAGATTACCTTTAAATTGTTTTTACAAAATTTTATACAAAGTGAAATGATATCTGCCTTTAGGCCTGATAAAGATCAGCTTAATTTCTGACATTATCATCTGAGATGTCTTTGCCACATGGTGAAATAGCTTATGAGTCAGCACCACACATCTAAGAGTATATAGAAGGGTGTCAACATGTAAAGTACCTCTGTAAAACTAATATCCGAAATCAAGCACCCGTAAGGGTCACCAAGACGGTACAGGAAATGTCTCAGACCACAGACAACTATGCAGATTAAGGCAAAAAAATAATAGGCGCTGCATTGGGTTAAATTTTAATCTATAGGTTTTTAATTAAAATAAGGTGGAAAAAACCCCTGCAAAGCTTTCCAATAAATTTTAACGGTATAGCTGCAATGTGGTAAAAAATGTAACGATAATTTTGCCTTTTCTGATGTGTATGATATAGTTTATATTGGTATTCCATATAAAATAATTCCAGAGATTTTTTTATTTAAATTCGCTTTGGGCTGAGCATTGCTATTCCCACTGTAAATGAGACATTTTTCCTACATAGTCTGACACTGTCTAATCACAGGATGAATGACAGAGTATCAGCACAAGTTTCAGTTGTAACTGCTTTCGATGGAGTGTGCAAGTATTTACTAAGACCAGTTAGCCAAAAATGTCACAATGGCAACTTCATTAGCTACAGAGTTATTATAATTCTATATTTTAGGTTGTGTGTTAATAAAAGTCAGTAGTAAGAGATTGCATTTATAAGTTTACAAAAATCTATAGAAATTCTAATGGAATGTAATATGAGAGCACACTCCAATGTTGAGATACTCTTTTTGCCTGCAAAGATACCATAGGAAATGCAAACATGGTAGAAAATCATTCTTTATTAAAATTTTATTAACGTTTCTAGGCATAAGTGCCTCTTCATCAAGATCAAAACCAGCAAATCTACATACAAAGCCATAAGAAGTACTACAGCTGAGTTAATCTGTCACGTGGCCACCTGTCACTAAGGCCACCAAGCCACTAGATGCATTTGACCTGAGTTCCTATTCTACTTTCTAAAGTTGTGTCTATTCCCTAGCACAGCCTGTAGAGGTGGGCCTCTGTATCCTTCCTTCAAATACACCATATCTGTAGTTCTTTCTAGCCCTATCACTATTTATGAGTGGAGATAAACGAACCTCAGGCTCGAGGCTCGGGGTCTGAGTTTGGAAAATGACATGAAAATCTCCCTGGTGAGTATCTCGCAGTGCTGATGTCGTGATGCGCAGCATTGTGTGCGCTGCGGGAAATGTGCAAATGGCTCAAATTTGACTTACATTATGCCTTCTGAGATGTAATGTTCACGGAGAAATTGAGCAAAAAAAAACAAAACACCCACCCACCTCCAGAAATGTTTTGCTGTGGGCTGAAAAGCAAAACACTTCCAGCGCTGGGTGGGCGGTTTTTTTTTTTACTACATTTCTTTGTGATCATTACATTTGAGAACGTAAAATGTAAGTCAAATTTGAGCTGATCACACACTTCCCGCAGCATGCATCACTCAGACACCAGAAGAGTGATACCCACCAGGGAGATTTTCACGTCATTTTCCAAGCCCGAACCCCGAGCCTGAGGTTTGCTCATCTCTATTTATGAGTGCATAACAAGTCATGTCAAGTACTATGATCTCTGTTTGGTGCGCATAGTCATGGTGGTTTCCAGAGTTCAGAAGAAATCGGATCAGGTAGGGATTGCGGTCATTAACCCCCAAAGTAGCTTAAAAAAATGTATTGAAGGCCATTGACTCTTCGATGCTCCTCTTTTGTCTCTGTACACGGGACTGCAGTGGTCTACAACATATGGCTGACAGAATCTATCACTCGTTTCTGCAGATATGCAGAGATAGATGGCAAGAGACTGTTACAGCCAGTGATTGCCTGCAGTGGTCACGCATTGTAACTAGGACAGCCCTATAAACAAAGACTAAAGGTACCGTCACACTAAGCGACACTCCAGCGATCCCACCAGCAACCTGACCTGGCAGGGATCGCTGGAGCGTCGCTACACGGGTTGCTGGTGAGCTGTCACACAGGCAGATCTCACCAGCAACCAGTGACCAGCCCCCAGCCAGCAGCAACGCGTAGAAGCGATGCTGCGCTTGGTAACTAAGGTAAATATCGGGTAACCAACCCGATATTTACCTTGGTTACCAGCGCACACCGCTTAGCGCTGGCTCCCTGCATTCCTAGCCAGAGTACACATCGGGTTAATTACCCGATGTGTAGTCTGGCTATGTGTGCAGGGAGCCGGCACTCGCCGCGTGAGAGCGGCGGACGCTGGTAACGAAGGTAAATATCGGGTAACCAAGGAAAGGGATTCTTGGTTACCCGATATTTACATTGGCTACCAGCGTCCGCAGAAGCCGGCTCCCTGCACATTCAGTTGTTGCTCTGTCGCTGTCACACACAGCGATGTGTGCTTCACAGCGGGAGAGCAACAACTAAAAAATGGTCCAGGACATTCAGCAACAACCAGCGACCTCACACCAGGGGCCAGGTTGTTGCTGGATGTCACACACCGCAATATCGCTACCAAGTCGTGCCTCAGCAGCGATGTTGCTAGCGATGTTGCTTAGTGTGACGGTACCTTAACACGTAGCATCAGAGACCATGCGCCAGGGGCCTCAACAGGTAAATAAAGCTCATTTCATTATTCCACAGTTTTAAGTACCTTTGTCACAATTTTGTCTGATCCTGGACAGCTCCAGTTATTTAGTCAAGTGTGGATCTTTGCTACAGCTTGTTAACAACAAAAAAAACCAACAAAAAAGCTGTATCTGCTCCTTACCTCCTAAATTCATCCCAGCCTGGAGACACTTCTGTAATCTGCATGCAGGACAATTCTTCCTCCGAATCTTGTCAATAATGCAGTCATTCCTTCCTGCACAGAGATAGCTGTGCTGCCCTAAAAATACACAAAAAATAATTAATTTTCTATCTCAATACCTTCACAGTTGAAGAACATACATTTCTTTGTAAATCTTATCATCAAGATTAATACGATTAAAAAAGATGAGGCGGTCAAGACTGATGAGAAATGTGGAATGTGGAGACATCGAAACAAGAACTTGGACACGGAACAGAAAAACAGACATTGATGGATACGGTGAGGATTGTGCTGAAATATATATGTTTAAGGCATCGTAATTTACAAAAGAAGTTTCATTTACATTTCATACAAGGATGTCATTCACTGCGTGACTCCCTCAATTATCCCTTTCTCCTTCAATAGGATAAAAACCGGCAATGAACATCTAAATAGCACACATGCGGGGCAATCACATAAATCTGGAAAAGCAGCATTATCGTGAGATGACATGTAGGTACTCCGGGAAGCCTTGTGATATTCTATACTGAATACATCTACATAATACATGTATGGATTTCGGTACAATGTGTTTACTTAGAACGCAGCCCCAGATGTGAACATTATCAGAATGAACCATAGTATAAAAGGTTGTCAGTATCAACCCTGGGAATTAACTGTTGAAGCACTACAATGCCACAGATACTTGAGAAAATATTTGCCACTTTAATGGGTATAGCTCACATACATTATGCGAATCTTCAGAAAAATGCTTTAAACCTTAAAGGGAAAAATGTCAAAAATATGAGTTCTAGAGGGTGGGTTGCAGCAAATACATTGTGTAATGGAAGTCCATGTTCTGCACATTCATATACATTTTGCATGTATATTTATTTTACTACACTATATAGCGCAATTAATTTTACAGACGTTCCAGAGATCATCATCACTGTCCCCATTGGGGCTCACAATTTAAAATTTCCTATCGGTAGGTCTTTGGAGTGTGGGAGGAAACCAGAGACCCTAGCGGAAACCCACACAAACATGGGGAGAACATACAAACTCCTTGTACATGTTGTCCTTGGTGGGATTTGAACCAAGAACCCCAGTGCTGCAAAGTAACAGTACTAACCACTGAGCCACCGTGCTTCCCAATGTAAAGTACCCAATCACCTTGTAATTTAATGTCATTAGTAGGTTCAAAATACAGGACAGATTTATAAAGATAGCAGTGAAACTTAGGCATGGAGAGCTGAGGTGCTTGCTTCACACTGTTAGGCCTCATCACGCATCTTTGATTTTTCACATATGAAAAAATATGGTACAAGTGTCATCAGTGTTTTGGATCCGAGAGGGTCATCAGTGTTTTGGATCCGAGAGGGTCATCAGTGTTTTGGATCCGAGAGGGTCATCAGTGTTTTGGATCCGAGAGGGTCATCAGTGTTTTGGATCCGAGAGGGTCATCAGTGTTTTGGATCCGAGAGGGTCATCAGTGTTTTGGATCCGAGAGGGTCATCAGTGTTTTGGATCCGAGAGGGTCATCAGTGTTTTGGATCCGAGAGGGTCATCAGTGTTTTGGATCCGAGAGGGTCATCAGTGTTTTGGATCCGAGAGGGTCATCAGTGTTTTGGATCCGAGAGGGTCATCAGTGTTTTGGATCCGAGAGGGTCATCAGTGTTTTGGATCCGAGAGGGTCATCAGTGTTTTGGATCCGAGAGGGTCATCAGTGTTTTGGATCCGAGAGGGTCATCAGTGTTTTGGATCCGAGAGGGTCATCAGTGTTTTGGATCCGAGAGGGTCATCAGTGTTTTGGATCCGAGAGGGTCATCAGTGTTTTGGATCCGAGAGGGTCATCAGTGTTTTGGATCCGAGAGGGTCATCAGTGTTTTGGATCCGAGAGGGTCATCAGTGTTTTGGATCCAAGAGGGTCATCAGTGTTTTGGATCCAAGAGGGTCATCAGTGTTTTGGATCCAAGAGGGTCATCAGTGTTTTGGATCCAAAAGGGTCATCAGTGTTTTGGATCCAAGAGGGTCATCAGTGTTTTTGATCCGAGAGGGTCATCAGTGCTTTTGATCCGAGAGGGTCATCAGTGTTTTTGATCCGAGAGTGTCATCAGTGTTTGGGATCCAAGAGTGTCATCAGTGTTTGGGATCCAAGAGTGTCATCAGTGTTTGGGATCCAAGAGTGTCATCAGTGTTTGGGATCCAAGAGTGTCATCAGTGTTTGGGATCCAAGAGTGTCATCAGTGTTTGGGATCCAAGAGTGTCATCAGTGTTTGGGATCCAAGAGTGTCATCAGTGTTTGGGATCCAAGAGTGTCATCAGTGTTTTGGATCCAAGAGTGTCATCAGTGTTTTGGATCCAAGAGTGTCATCAGTGTTTTGGATCCAAGAGTGTCATCAGTGTTTTGGATCCAAGAGTGTCATCAGTGTTTTGGATCCAAGAGTGTCATCAGTGTTTTGGATCCGAGAGTGTCATCAGTGTTTTGGATCCGAGAGTGTCATCAGTGTTTTGGATCCGAGAGTGTCATCAGTGTTTTGGATCCGAGAGTGTCATCAGTGTTTTGGATCCAAGAGTGTCATCAGTGTTTTGGATCCAAGAGTGTCATCAGTGTTTTGGATCCAAGAGTGTCATCAGTGTTTTGGATCCAAGAGTGTCATCAGTGTTTTGGATCCAAGAGTGTCATCAGTGTTTTGGATCCAAGAGTGTCATCAGTGTTTTGGATCCAACAGTGTCATCAGTGTTTTGGATCCAAGAGGGTCATCAGTGTTTTGGATCCAAGAGGGTCATCAGTGTTTTGGATCCAAGAGTGTCATCAGTGTTTTGGATCCAACAGTGTCATCAGTGTTTTGGATCCAAGAGTGTCATCAGTGTTTTGGATCCGAGAGTGTCATCAGTGTTTTGGATCCAAGAGTGTCATCAGTGTTTTGGATCCAAGAGTGTCATCAGTGTTTTGGATCCAAGAGTGTCATCAGTGTTTTGGATCCAAGAGTGTCATCAGTGTTTTGGATCCAAGAGTGTCATCAGTGTTTTGGATCCAAGAGTGTCATCAGTGTTTTGGATCCAACAGTGTCATCAGTGTTTTGGATCCAACAGTGTCATCAGTGTTTTGGATCCAACAGTGTCATCAGTGTTTTGGATCCAACAGTGTCATCAGTGTTTTGGATCCAACAGTGTCATCAGTGTTTTGGATCCAAGAGGGTCATCAGTGTTTTGGATCCAAGAGTGTCATCAGTGTTTTGGATCCAACAGTGTCATCAGTGTTTTGGATCCAAGAGGGTCATCAGTGTTTTGGATCCAAGAGTGTCATCAGTGTTTTGTATCCAAGAGTGTCATCAGTGTTTTGGATCCAAGAGGGTCATCAGTGTTTTGGATCCAAGAGGGTCATCAGTGTTTTGGATCCAAGAGGGTCATCAGTGTTTTGGATCCAAGAGTGTCATCAGTGTTTTGGATCCGAGAGGGTCATCAGTGTTTTGGATCCGAGAGGGTCATCAGTGTTTTGGATCCAAGAGGGTCATCAGTGTTTTGGATCCAAGAGGGTCATCAGTGTTTTGGATCAGAGAGGGTCATCAGTGTTTTGGATCAGAGAGGGTCATCAGTGTTTTGGATCTGAGAGGGTCATCAGTGTTTTGGATCAGTGTGTCATCAGTGTTTTGGATCAGAGTGTCATCAGTGTTTTTGATCCAAGAGGGTCATCAGTGTTTTTGATCCAAGAGGGTCATCAGTGTTTTTGATCCAAGAGGGTCATCAGTGTTTTTGATCCAAGAGGGTCATCAGTGTTTTTGATCCAAGAGGGTCATCAGTGTTTTTGATCCAAGAGGGTCATCAGTGTTTTTGATCCAAGAGGGTCATCAGTGTTTTTGATCCAAGAGGGTCATCAGTGTTTTTGATCCGAGAGTGTCATCATTGTTTGGGATCCAAGAGTGTCATCAGTGTTTGGGATCCAAGAGTGTCATCAGTGTTTGGGATCCAAGAGTGTCATCAGTGTTTGGGATCCAAGAGTGTCATCAGTGTTTTGGATCCAAGAGTGTCATCAGTGTTTTGGATCCAAGAGTGTCATCAGTGTTTTGGATCCAAGAGTGTCATCAGTGTTTTGGATCCAAGAGTGTCATCAGTGTTTTGGATCCAAGAGTGTCATCAGTGTTTTGGATCCGAGAGTGTCATCAGTGTTTTGGATCCGAGAGTGTCATCAGTGTTTTGGATCCGAGAGTGTCATCAGTGTTTTGGATCCGAGAGTGTCATCAGTGTTTTGGATCCAAGAGTGTCATCAGTGTTTTGGATCCAAGAGTGTCATCAGTGTTTTGGATCCAAGAGTGTCATCAGTGTTTTGGATCCAAGAGTGTCATCAGTGTTTTGGATCCAAGAGTGTCATCAGTGTTTTGGATCCAAGAGTGTCATCAGTGTTTTGGATCCAAGAGTGTCATCAGTGTTTTGGATCCAACAGTGTCATCAGTGTTTTGGATCCAAGAGGGTCATCAGTGTTTTGGATCCAAGAGGGTCATCAGTGTTTTGGATCCAAGAGTGTCATCAGTGTTTTGGATCCAACAGTGTCATCAGTGTTTTGGATCCAAGAGTGTCATCAGTGTTTTGGATCAGAGAGTGTCATCAGTGTTTTGGATCAGAGAGTGTCATCAGTGTTTTGGATCCAAGAGTGTCATCAGTGTTTTGGATCCAAGAGTGTCATCAGTGTTTTGGATCCAAGAGTGTCATCAGTGTTTTGGATCCAAGAGTGTCATCAGTGTTTTGGATCCAAGAGTGTCATCAGTGTTTTGGATCCAAGAGTGTCATCAGTGTTTTGGATCCAACAGTGTCATCAGTGTTTTGGATCCAACAGTGTCATCAGTGTTTTGGATCCAACAGTGTCATCAGTGTTTTGGATCCAACAGTGTCATCAGTGTTTTGGATCCAACAGTGTCATCAGTGTTTTGGATCCAAGAGGGTCATCAGTGTTTTGGATCCAAGAGTGTCATCAGTGTTTTGGATCCAACAGTGTCATCAGTGTTTTGGATCCAAGAGTGTCATCAGTGTTTTGGATCCAACAGTGTCATCAGTGTTTTGGATCCAAGAGGGTCATCAGTGTTTTGGATCCAAGAGTGTCATCAGTGTTTTGGATCCAACAGTGTCATCAGTGTTTTGGATCCGAGAGTGTCATCAGTGTTTTGGATCCGAGAGTGTCATCAGTGTTTTGGATCCAAGAGTGTCATCAGTGTTTTGGATCCAAGAGTGTCATCAGTGTTTTGGATCCAAGAGTGTCATCAGTGTTTTGGATCCAAGAGTGTCATCAGTGTTTTGGATCCAAGAGTGTCATCAGTGTTTTGGATCCAAGAGTGTCATCAGTGTTTTGGATCCAAGAGTGTCATCAGTGTTTTGTATCCAAGAGTGTCATCAGTATTTTGGATCCAAGAGGGTCATCAGTGTTTTGGATCCAAGAGGGTCATCAGTGTTTTGGATCCAAGAGGGTCATCAGTGTTTTGGATCCAAGAGTGTCATCAGTGTTTTGGATCCGAGAGGGTCATCAGTGTTTTGGATCCGAGAGGGTCATCAGTGTTTTGGATCCAAGAGGGTCATCAGTGTTTTTGATCCAAGAGGGTCATCAGTGTTTTTGATCCAAGAGGGTCATCAGTGTTTTTGATCCGAGAGTGTCATCATTGTTTGGGATCCAAGAGTGTCATCAGTGTTTGGGATCCAAGAGTGTCATCAGTGTTTGGGATCCAAGAGTGTCATCAGTGTTTGGGATCCAAGAGTGTCATCAGTGTTTGGGATCCAAGAGTGTCATCAGTGTTTTGGATCCAAGAGTGTCATCAGTGTTTTGGATCCAAGAGTGTCATCAGTGTTTTGGATCCAAGAGTGTCATCAGTGTTTTGGATCCAAGAGTGTCATCAGTGTTTTGGATCCGAGAGTGTCATCAGTGTTTTGGATCCGAGAGTGTCATCAGTGTTTTGGATCCGAGAGTGTCATCAGTGTTTTGGATCCGAGAGTGTCATCAGTGTTTTGGATCCGAGAGTGTCATCAGTGTTTTGGATCCGAGAGTGTCATCAGTGTTTTGGATCCGAGAGTGTCATCAGTGTTTTGGATCCAAGAGTGTCATCAGTGTTTTGGATCTGAGAGGGTCATCAGTGTTTTGGATCAGTGTGTCATCAGTGTTTTGGATCAGAGTGTCATCAGTGTTTTGGATCCAAGAGGGTCATCAGTGTTTTTGATCCAAGAGGGTCATCAGTGTTTTTGATCCAAGAGGGTCATCAGTGTTTTTGATCCAAGAGGGTCATCAGTGTTTTTGATCCGAGAGGGTCATCAGTGTTTTTGATCCAAGAGTGTCATCATTGTTTGGGATCCAAGAGTGTCATCAGTGTTTGGGATCCAAGAGTGTCATCAGTGTTTGGGATCCAAGAGTGTCATCAGTGTTTGGGATCCAAGAGTGTCATCAGTGTTTTGGATCCAAGAGTGTCATCAGTGTTTTGGATCCAAGAGTGTCATCAGTGTTTTGGATCCAAGAGTGTCATCAGTGTTTTGGATCCAAGAGTGTCATCAGTGTTTTGGATCCGAGAGTGTCATCAGTGTTTTGGATCCGAGAGTGTCATCAGTGTTTTGGATCCGAGAGTGTCATCAGTGTTTTGGATCCAAGAGTGTCATCAGTGTTTTGGATCCGAGAGGGTCATCAGTGTTTTGGATCCGAGAGGGTCATCAGTGTTTTGGATCCAAGAGGGTCATCAGTGTTTTGGATCCAAGAGGGTCATCAGTGTTTTGGATCAGAGAGGGTCATCAGTGTTTTGGATCTGAGAGGGTCATCAGTGTTTTGGATCTGAGAGGGTCATCAGTGTTTTGGATCTGAGAGGGTCATCAGTGTTTTGGATCAGAGGGTCATCAGTGTTTTGGATCTGAGAGGGTCATCAGTGTTTTGGATCTGAGAGGGTCATCAGTGTTTTGGATCTGAGAGGGTCATCAGTGTTTTGGATCTGAGAGGGTCATCAGTGTTTTGGATCTGAGAGGGTCATCAGTGTTTTGGATCTGAGAGGGTCATCAGTGTTTTGGATCTGAGAGGGTCATCAGTGTTTTGGATCAGAGTGTCATCAGTGTTTTTCACATATGGATAAATAAATTAGTTACAAAGTTTCTCCTATGCTCCAGAATATTAAACACAGACAACAGACGACCGCACACTGATAACATCCGTGTGACGTCTAAAGTTCTCATGGACCAATAGACTTGTATTGGTACTTTAGATTCATGACACTGATAAAAGTGGACATGTCACCGCGATTTCGGCATGGACATGGTCTCAAAAAAAACATGAACATGTGAACAGCCCCATAGACTATAATGGGTACGTTTACTATGGTTATGTGAAACATGGGCATGTAACTGAGTTTCAGTAAGCTCTTATGCCATCTCTAGATGTGGCTGCACAATATCAGACTAACAACAAAAGATATGCAAAACATGTGGTCAGTTTTGGAGAGTCTGCTGGGGCTATGAGGGATACCAGCCTGGGAGGGAGCAAAGGCTGACACTAAGGCCTCATTCAGACGTCAGTGATTTTTCTCATATGCAAAAAATGGTCAGAATTTCATCGCTGTTTTGTATCAAAGTGTCATCAGCGGTTAGCGCGTGAGTTTCTAACATCAGAATTCGGGTCCGTTTCATTACTTTTTCTTGGATGGAAAAAAATGATGAAGGTTTCTCAACCTTCTATAAAACAGTCCATGAAAAACAGACAGAACATTGACAGCAGAGTGTGTCTGATTTTATTGCAGACCCATAGACTGAGTGTGCATTGGCGATTTAGATCGGAGAATCAGATCAAGAACAGACAGGTATTCATGCTTTTATGTGAACTACTCAAGCCTCAATAATACATGGACATGTGAACAGCTCTATAGACTATAATAGGTATGCATTCTATCTGTAAAAATAATGGAAATAACTTGTACATAAATAATTGACGTCTAAAAGAGCCCTTAGCGGGAATGTGTGGGACATCAGAAAGTAGAGGACTGGTCATCAGAAGGTTGGCCATCTTGACATCCATAGTGTTACTTAAAGAAGTTGTCCAGTTACCAAAAATGATTTTTTTTTTTCTGATAAATCTTGCTATTATGTGCCTCTCCACACATCTATCACGTTATTTTACCAATATTACCTTTTATCATGCTCTAGCATAACATCTTCATTACTGGCTCCAGCTCTGATGGAGTTAATCGCTCTCTTGACTTCCTGGGTTCAGTTACTACAACTTCCATAATCCTTTGCAGTAACTAGCAATCTATCTCACACCCACTCTGAGCTCCACCCAAACTGTTCCCTCCCCTCAGATCTCCACCACAACAGTTCCCTCCCCTCAGATCTCCACCACAACCGTTCCCTCCCCTCCTTCGTGTGTGCACTGCCTAATCATGGTAATCATGGTGTATACAGTTGGTACTATGCAGCAGAAGTCACAGAGTGGAGCAAGTTAGTGACATGTATCATCCGGTCACCTGCACAACAAGTCCCAGAGTGGAGACAGTTAGTGACATATAGTACACTATGTGTGAGAGCAGAGCATGTCACTGTCTCCACTCTGGGACTTGTTGTGCAGGTGACAGAGTGGAGCAGATTGGTCCCATGCAGCGTCCGGTCACCTGTGCTGCTGGTAGGATTATATGATCACACTGCCGACACCGCCCACTCTCCTGACAGCTGAGCACAGCGGGCGAGTGGACAGTGTGATCACATACTTGCGTGACAGGGGGGATTTCAGCGGAGGAAACCCCCCCTGTACTCTACACTGGAGCCCGTACCTCCCACAGCTGACCGATGGTAAGCGGCGCGCTCTGCCTTCACCGCTCCACACTGGCGTCCTCCGGATCCTCCCCTCGATGCTGGACTGTGACGTGCGATAGTCACTGCCCACAGCCCAGTCAATCAGTGTGAGTGGCGCCGGCATCCTCTGACGTAAGCGTCAAGTTTGAGAGCCCAGAAATGCCGGGACGTCAGAGGATACTGGCGGCCACAGCTCCAGGGGGTCATGTGACAGGCACTGAGCGTGCAGGATAGCGCCGCTCAGTGCCAGAACTGGAAATACAAGCCAATGGAGAAGATGCATATAATGGTAAGCGACACTCATTGGGAAAATAAAAAAAAATGGGTGAACCACCCCTTTAAGTGCTTCAGTCCTGTGTTGTGTAGACGGAATGAAATTATGTTGGTTAAGGAAGGGTTCATAGGAACAGCAATGACCCTCCTCCTGGTTGTGCAAAGAAAATCTGATCTGAACCGTTAGTTCATGCTTAACTATAATAAATACATAAAGGAAGGTGTAAAGCAAACTCTGTCCTGGGGGTTGTGTGAAAGCAACACTTTCTGAGGCCCAGTGAAGTCAACTGTAACTAGTGGGTGACAGACTGTGGTGCTCAGGAATAAGTTACAGCACCATGTAGAACGTACTGCAACCACAAAGTTTCTGAGCCTTATGTGAGATTTATCCAGCAAGTGTTTTGTGCCACAGTTTGAAGAAAGGACATTTTTTTTTCTTTAACCAATATTGAACAACTGTTTCTCTGAAGGCGGAGCACTCAAACTCCCCATTACCAAGTACCAGTCTTTATTTAACTAAAATTAGAAAGTAGCAAGCATGAATTCTCCACTAAACATAACCACTGAGGCAGATTGTGTAATGGCTTTGAGTGCCTTTTTACTGCACTGTTGTCCGACCCCGTGATGCTATAAATATTTGGGGAACCTATTTCACACATTGCGTCAGGGCCTGCTTTTGACTTAATAAAATTAAAAAATGCATACCATGCAACCTTGCTTCCTTGAGCTAGACACTGAACCAAAGGGCACCAGGTAGTAAAATTTCTGCCACTGCATCAAGTAAATAGTCTTCTGCATGGAAATGAGCAAATTGTAGCCTAAAGGGTGGTTTACACGCTGCGACATTGCTAGTGATGTCGCGAGCGATAGCACCCGCCCCTGTCGTTCGTGCAACATGTGGTGATCGCTGACGTGGCGAACAATATCGCTACGGCAGCATCACACGCACATACCTGTTCAGCGACGTCGCTTTGCTGCCGAACAATCCCTCCTTCAAGGGGGAGGTGCGTTCGGCTTCACAGCAACGTCACAAAACAGCCGCCCAATAGAAGAGGAGAGGAGGAGATGAGCGGCCGGGACATGCCGCCCAAGTCCTTCCTTCCTCCTTTCCGATGGACGCAGGTAGGATGATGTTCGTCGTTCCTGCGGTGTCACACACAGCGATGTGTGGTGCCGCAGGAACGACGAACAACCTGCGGAATGAAACACCAATGACATTATGATTTGGAGCAACGTGTCAACGATCAACGATTTTTGCCGTTTTTGCGATCGTTGATAGTCGCTCCTAGCTGTCACACGCTGCGATGTCGCTAACGACGCCGGATATGCGTCACAAACACCGTGACCCCAACGATATATCGTTAGCGATGTCGCAGCGTGTAAAGCACCCTTAAGATGCTGCAGATTTGGTTGCAGAAATGTTTGCATCAAATCAGCATATACTGGCAGGAAACTGCTGCGGCAAAAACACAACGGTGAGTGGGGGCTCCAAATCGTCACTAGGTGACAGCCAACGGTGAGTGGGGGCGCCAAATCGTTACTAGGGTGACAGCCAATAGTGAGTGGGGTGCCAAATCATCACTAGGATGACCACCAAAGGTGAGTGGGGGCACCAAATCGTCACTAGCATGCCGACCCCCACTGTTGGTAGTGCTCAGGAGGGAGAATTAAATTAGGGCTTGTATCCTCCTCTTCTGTGCACTGTAGATAAGTATTCACTTTCGGTTTGGTGTTTATTTTAAAATATTCTAATAAAACTGTGATTTTAAGGATAGATTATTTATGCATATATGTCTATGTTAATTACTTACCCCATATGTTCCACCACAGTATATGGAGTTTTGTTAATGCTTTTTTCTTTTACTGCTTTTAATGGTGAAAATGCAGCCAAAAACGCAGAAATAATTATCATGCTGCAGCTTTTTTCTGCAACCAGAACTGCAAGGAAAAAATTCTGCACAACAGTTCGGGATTCTCAAACACTTTGCTTACATAAGAATTTCTTTGCACATTTGTGAAAATTTGCCAGCAAAAATGCAACGTAGCACATAGCTGCTAGCATACTACCAGGAACAGGGCACCATAACATCAATCATATATCATCTGCCTGGAGAAGATCCCCTCGCGTAGTAATGCAATCTAGAACAGGCTTAGAAATCTTTAGCATTATAATTTTCAGACATTTCTTGAGCATTCAGTAAGCACAATCCACATGTGCAATTCTTGCATATACATAACATTAGCAGATCCTGGCATTATAATAATATGTGGCATTTTGCAGAACAATGATGCACATAGTCAGATCTCATCATGGTTGGATGCTCTTGGTCTTTATTTCAGTGCAGCATCAACTTGCTTAAGCTAGAGAAAAAGAGTTTATTATCGAATGTTACAATCTTACCTAATAAGTAATGGATTAAAAAAAAAAAAAAGTTACCAAGCAGCAACAGGGGGTGGGCAAGCGGCCAGTAAAATAGACTTGGCATGGTGACACTATGGGCGCTGCCCAAGTCTGTTTCCTGTCTTATTGAAGTAGCGGAGTGACGGTAAAGCAGAGTTATGTAACTGATGTGATGTAGCCTTGGAGTAGGACTGCCGTTGCTGGGCAGTTTCTGGAGACTCAGAGAAAAATCCTTAAAAGACTTGGAGGAAATGTTCCACAAAGAAGACTAAAACAGTTTAATCACTGCTCACAAGTATCCAAGATACATTGATCATTTTCAGAAACCCAGAAAGTATGAGATTAAAGACGAACTGCAAAACCACTTGTGTTATCTAATAAGAATATCACACTTCGCCCCTGCTGCTGTGCATTTACCCCGCACTTCTTACTTCTGCAGCTTTTGATACCGCAGACGATAATGACTTCTTGCATCAGTAACAATAGTGACAGCAGGAGAATTTCCAATGCAAACACCGTGGTGGCTGACGACATCAATGCAGTGCTCGGTCATTAGGTTGTCCCTGTAGGATGTAAGTAATTGCTCCTATTTCTAATAAATTTACAATAGGTGAGAAGACTGAGAATTCAATGGTTAAATAATCCTAACGGGACACTGACCAGAAAGTTCCGGAAACCAGCAGTAATACAGGAATCCTAATAAATATATCCTGGCTTCCAGTAATTGATTCCATTCACATATTTTACCAAATTACTCCCGGTTTTACTTTTCACTCATATCTGCGTATAAATATGACAAGTGCAATTTGATAAAAAAAAAAAAGTAAAAAATCAGATTTCACAGGCACCAGTGATATTCAGTGAGGCAGTGCTGATCTGCAATTTTTTTCCTCGGCTGTTTTCAGCCTGAAGGAAAAAAATATATAAATCGCAGCAAGCTGGGTATACTAGCAAGTCAATGGGTATGAGGAAAAAAAAAAAGAACAACGGCAAGCGGACCATCCTAGTGGCATCCATTTTTTATGGATACATTATCATTCTGTAACAAAGAACACTGTTAATCAGGGGTCGGGAACCTTTTTGGCTGAGAGAGCCTTCAATTCTGTGAGAGCCATACTCACCAGGGGGAGCGGCTCAGAAGGTCCCAGGAGGCAGGGTAGGCGATGCTATGGGCACGGAGGAGAGAGTGTTGTGGCTCAAGAGGGTTAGTGTGCGGAGCATCTTTGATACTGCTGGCTCGTGGGGTATATGTATATATATTATATATATATATATATATATATATATATATATATACACACCTGCAAATAGATCTGCAAATAGATCTGCAAAAACATTAGTGCATGCCCTCATTATCTCCCGCCTCGACTACTGCAACCTCTTGCTCTCTGGCCTCCCTTCCAACACTCTTGCACCCCTCCAATCTATCCTAAACTCTGCAGCCCACTTAATCCACCTCTCCCCTCGCTACTCCCCAGCCTCGCCACTCTGCCAATCCCTTCACTGGCTTCCCATCGCCCAACGACTCCAGTTCAAAACATTAACCATGACATACAAAGCCATGCACAACCTGTCTCCTCCCTACATCTGTGACCTAGTCTCCCGGTACCTACCTGCACGCAACCTTAGATCCTCACAAGATCTCCTTCTCTGCTCCTCTCTTATCTCCTCTTCCCACAATCGTGTACAAGATTTCTCCCGTGCATCCCCCATACTCTGGAACGCTCTACCTCAGCACATCAGACTTGTACTGTTAATGATTGTTGTACATATACCCTCTTTCACTTGTAAAGCGCCATGGAATAAATGGCGCTATAATAATAATAAATAATAATAATAATAATAATTATTTTTATATATATATATATATGGCAAGGAAAAAAAATGTAAAAACTGCACACTCACAGGGCGGAATATTGAATCGATTTTACTTGTCCAACTTTTCTGATGAAAATCAGACAATCATTATACGCAGATGTGCGCAAACCCTTAAAGGTATATTGTATGGTTAGGCACAAGACCTGAAAACATTCTTAAAGAACATTTCAATCCTAAATTAGTGAGGGCGGCAGGGGCATGCAAAACTAGTGCCCGAAACAGTGCCTTAAATCTTCTTGGCAAACCAAGGGTGCACTAATTAGTATCATTTATAAAACATTAGTTTCTGCAGAAAGGAAACAACATGTAAAATGCTAAGGGAGCAATTTTTGTAGGCTTTTTTTTACTCTACAAGGCTGTGTGTTTAGTAAACTGTTCCTTTGGTCTGTCCAGCTCCCTTTAAAATGGTCAACAAATCATTCCTATATCTTATAAATCAATCATTTTTTTCTAGCTTAAAGAAGAAAAATATTTCCGCCTCCAATACAACTACTGAAAAAGCGGTTCCATGGCTTTACTGGACACCTAAGTGGCAAATTTGTCCACTTATGTAGTTATACATCACTCTCTCCGGTATACATATGTAGTCAGATTTGTCATTTAGGAGTTTGAAAAAGTGGACTGTCAACTGTAAATCATAGAAATAGCTGAAATGTCAACTATCTGATAGAAGAACTCACATGTTGTGGTTGACACAGGTGACAATTTGTGCTACAAGCTATGTACAGGCTCTCCATTCTCCAAGTGTATGTATTGCTCATGGTAAGGGAATATTGGGTAACGAGCAAAGAGGTACTGATCAATAACAATCTTTATATAGCGCCAACATACTGCACAGCGCTTTACAGTTCAAAGGTTCATGTACAGTCATAAATAACAGTTAAGAAAAATACAATAATTAAAAAAAAAAAAAAAAAAATTGTGACCCTGCTCATAACAGATTACAATCTACAATGGGGTGAGGTGCTTATTTTTTTACAATGATGGTCCAGCCATCTTGAAGAAATAGGAGATAGATGAGGATGCATGAGCCATTCACCAGACAATCTTTGTAATGCTTTTGGATGTGCTGGAGTTTGATGGAGAATTATGTTCAGAGAAAGAGTGAATGGGCTGTATATGAAAGGACTTGGGGGCCCTTTGCACACTACGACATCGCAAGCAGATGCTGTGATGCCGAGCGCGATAGTCCCTGCCCCCGTCGCAGCTGCGATATCATGGTGATAGCTGCCGTAGCGAACATTATCGCTACGGCAGCTTCACATGCACTCACCTGCCATGCGACGTCGCTCTGGCCGGCGACCCGCCTCCTTCCTGAGGGGGCGGGTCATGTGGCGTCACAGCGACGTCACACGGCAGGCGGCCAATAGAAGCGGAGGGGCGGAGATGAGCGGGATGTAAACATCCCGCCCACCTCTTTCCTTCCGCATTGCGGCCGGGACGGAGGTAGATGTTCCTCGCTCCTGTGACTTCATACACAGCGATGTGTGCGGCCGCAGGAACAAGGAACAACATCGTACCGTTGCAGCAGCCAAAATAATGAAAATGACCGACACTACACCGATCATACGATACTGACGCTTTTGCACTCTGTAATCGTAGTTAAAACGATTTACACACTACGATGTCGAGAGTGACGCCGGAAGTGCGTCACTTTTGATTTGACCCCACCGACATCGCACCTGCGATGTCGTAGTGTGCAAAGGGCCCCTTAGATTAGGGAATGTGATAGGCCGCCCTAAAAAGATATGTTTTTAGGGAGCATCAAATACTATGTAAGTTGTGGTTAGTCCTAGTTTCTTGGGGATAGAGAATTCTAGAAAATTGGTGCAGCTTGGTAAAAGTCTTGGGGCCGGGAGCTGGAGGGTCGGATTAGTGCACATGTTAGTTGAAAGTCGCTTGCAGAGCGTTGAGAATGGGTAGTGTGATAGAGATGCATCTAAGTGCGGTCTGATTTTTTTTCACAGACCCATATACTTGAATGACCGCGTGCCATGCGATTCTTGGAGGTAAATAATGCATGCTGCAATTTATTACCTTGGACCATTCGGTCCAAGGAAAAGATCAGACACGCCAAATGTCTCACTGAATAACATCGATCTGAGTGTGACATGAGTTTTTTTGTCTAATCGTATTCAAACCAAAAATACAGTCATCTACAACAGCACTTAATGTCAGAAAAGAACTAGTAAAACTGGTAAAATTTCACTTTTAAATCTAAAAATTACCACTTTTTGCAACAAGTAAACCAACAATGGAAACTGACTCATATCACCAAGGCTTCTCTTGCTTTTTTAACTCGACTGATCTGATAACCACATCCTTTTTCTCTTCAATAATAGACTGCTACAAAAACTTTAAGCAAAACATCCCCAAGATTGTATGAAGAAATCTATTTACAACTTATATCTGTATTCATTTAAAATGCCAAAGAAAATTACTCAGTCATCACCATCCAACGGTTTCCAAAGAGCAGTTTTAAAAAACGAAAGTTTACATTAAAAAAGACGAAAATCCGAAAATATGGGTTTTTTTTGCTTCCTCTTTTTACTTATATTTCGGTTATGGACTGTCACCTAAAGACATAGGAAGATTTATTTTTGGCTTTGTGAAAGCTTTTACATGGTGCAAATTTCAGTGAACAATATCTTTGCGTTAAATTTGCCATCCTTTTCAATTCTGAACAAAAAGGGTGAAATGTTCGGCAGCAGTCCGCCATCGTGCAATGGATTTTTCTAAACCAGGATTGCAGAAACCGAATTTACACGCAAAGGACACAATTTCTGAACAGTATCTTGCGCTGTTTTTGTCCTTTAAATAAGTATCACAACCTCTTAATGACAGCGCAATTTTTTTCCTTTTTGTACTTTCATTTTTCCCTCCCATTATTCCAAGAGCGTTTTTTATTTTTCTGTAGACAAAGCCATGAGGACTTGTTATTTCAGGGACTAGTTGTACTTTTTAATGAGTCCATCCATTTTCTCATATGGATTACTAGAATATGGGGAAAAAAAATAAGTGAAGTGAAATTGTGAATAACAAATAAAGGCAATGCCACAATTGTTTTTTGGGTTTTGTCTTCGCAGTGTTCATTTTGCAGTAAAAATGACCTGGAAATATAATTGACCAGGTCAGTACAATTAGGAAAATACTAAACTTGCACATTTTTAAAAGTTGTGAAAAAAAATGACAAGCACAGGGGCGTTCAGTTGGGCCCTGGCTGTAATGGCAGCCCATCAACCCTGCTGTGGCATGAAAAAAAATGGCCAGCCGAACTGAATCGAGGTGTTTAAATGATGCTGTCAGAAATTGATAATGGCATTTTAGAGGTTAACAGCTATGATCGGCAGGTCCACCAATTGTCGCTCTTAGACGCAGATGACAGCTATATAATATAGCTGTCATCTGCAGTGTGTGGAGTGGGCTCTGCCTCAGCCTCCAAAGTCCAAAGCTGCTAATCAGTGCTGGAGGCATTATACGTAGCAGCACTGATTGTATTGAAAAAGCAAAACACATCAGTGCCACATCACTGGAATCAGGCTCTCTACCCCAAAATCATGGTGCCCTCAGATTAAAAAAATCTGCTGACAGATGCATTTTAGGCTGCTTTCACACATCCGTTTTTTGCTAAGCGGCACAATACGGCGCTTTGCAGAAAAAACGCAAACTTTTTTTTGCCGCCGGTTCCGCATAAACTTGCATTAGCGCCGTATTGTACCGCATGGCCTTGCGTTGCGTTTGTTGTTTGCCGGATGCGGCATATTTAGCCCATGCGGCGGCCGGATGGAACGTTGCCTGGCACGTTTTTTTTGTGCAGCGAAAAAAACGTATCGTGCTGGATCCAGCGTGATGCGGCGTGATTTACAATGCAAGCCTATGGATGCCGGATGCGGGTTTTTGAATTGCGCATGCTCAGCATCAAGCCGCATCCGTCAAAAAACGGACAGGCTGCATGGAAAAACTTATGCAACGGATCAGTTTTTTTCGCCGCATCCGTTGCATAGGTTTTTGAGCCGGATTGAGCCGCACTGCAAAAACCGGATGTGTGAAAGCAGCCTTAAAGAGGACCTGTCACTTGTTCAAAAAAACTGACTGAAATAACTTGTAAAAATCCCAGAGCTTTCCTAATTTTTCAACCCTTTTCCGTTTTGCGCTGTGTCACTCCACTGCACATTCACATTTGTTTCTTCTGAAGCACAGTATGTGAAATCTCGGTGTTGCAGTCCAACTGGGCATTTCCTCAGAGTCTTCTAGGAGAACCAAGCACTTTCACTCCTTTCTCCCAGATGTTGCCAATCACAGCTTTGACAGGCAGTATCTGGAAGGAAGGGGTAAAAGCTAATGCCTCCAGAGAAGCGCTTAAATGGACTGCAAAGCAGAGATTTCACATAGTGTGCTCAATAAACAACTATTAATATCTCTGCAATGGAGGTATGCAATGCAAAATTGAAAAGAGCCACAAAATCAGTATCTCATGGATTTTTACAAGGTACGGTATTTAATGAAATTTTTTTTTAGCAAGTGACAGGTCCTCTTTAAAAAAAAAATCTTCCTGTAATTAACATAGAAGCAAAATGAGAATAACTGTTCAAAAATCCTTTTATTGTTAAGTTTTCTTGTTTTTTTTTATTATTTAATTTATTTTTTTTTTTTTTAAATCTGGGTTTATGAAAAAAGTAAAACAATAGATGAAAAATAGACAAAAAATGTAAAAGGAATACAATAAGACTCAGTGTGCCCTACTGTAGGGAATATATGTTCATTAGATATATCAATGGTAATACCCTGTCACCATAAATAAGTATAAAATTGTCTATTTCAAAGTATTCTTTTCGACAGTGGCCCTTTGTATTGGAAAGTACAGTGTGCTGCACTTTACCATACAGATTAATAAGTAGTATAATGATTAGTTGGCGACCACAATAACACACGTTTGTCATCGGAAGGGGGGGGGTCTTAGAACTCCCTGTCTGGGTAGTATTCTTTTCTATTTCAGCCTGTGTATTAAGATTGCAAGTACGGTACTTTTTTTTATTGAAAGCCTGCAATAAATATCCTCTTGGTAGAAGGTCACATGCATACTGCCATACAGTGCTCTGTGCAGCACTATAATGGCAATGCTTGCAGGGAAATATACCAGCAAAACATTATCTGATTGTATATCTGCAACTTCATTCAGATGTTCTGAGTTATAGTACAGCCTGATAGCGCTCTGTACGTGGGTATTACTGTACATATTGGAAGTAGTCATAACCATGCCACGGCCATATGGTAGGAAGATAATTAGATGATTGTCCTTCTGCTTTTTTCACTTTTCGACCTTTGCAAACAATGTGATTTTAATTTTGTAAGATCTTCTCCAACATGGCAACCAGCCCGAAGCTGCAATTTCAAACACTTTATTAAGTGAGTTAAGAGTAGATGATGCATCGGAGGCGTCAATGGAAATAGACTAGGGTTCCAGGTCTACGTGCATTGTAGTTTAGGTGTGATGCTAAATGCAAACACTGTATTTCTGTGTATATTGTCTTCCTTAATGTTATTTCACACTATGGCAAGAAAATGAGCAGAGACGTCACCAGGCACAGCTAAATGACATTTGATTGAGTAGTCTGTGTGGGCGGAAAACTTGTTTTTCTTTTTCTTTTTTTTCTCCCTCTCTCTGCTTAGCAGCAAATTATCTTAAAAATATCAGGCGCTGTCACGTCAGTAAATAACTTAATGTAGGCCTCTAATGTGTAGCATGTGTTACATACGGGAGATCAGGAATTTATATTCAACTAAATATACAAAAGAAGAACTGAAATTGCTCATCAGTTGTCTAATTAGTAAAGGCTTCATTATGTTCTCATGACTAGGCTCCGATTACTCAGGTAGGCAAAATTTGGGTTTAAGAAAACAGTTTAAAATCCAATGACTGATTTTTAGGTTTTCTTGCGTGAAATTACGTAAAAGCGAAATGAAGAAAAACCTTTATTGTAGCCAAATTGTACACATTATATAAATACAAATTTAAATATTTCATTCTGCAACTTTATTGGAAATTAATTCTTGCACCTTTTCCTTTTCTCTTCAAAGCTTCTCTTGATACCTTTTCTCTTATAGAAGGCCTGCGGATCTTCTCTGTGAAGCATCAAGCAGTCGATCCATCTATCTTGGTATCGTCATTCCATCTCCTTGACAATCTAAATTAAATCTTTCTCCTTGCTCTTCGCCAACAGCACCAAGGTTTTTAGGAAAGTAGTCCAAATGAGAATGTAAAAACGCAACTACATCAGATGACCCAAGGCTTTGAAAACACTAATATGTTCTCCACGGTGGACTTAAATTTTGGATCTTTGTTGTTACCCAGAAATTTCTTCAACACTTTTAAAAAATTTCGAGCTCTTTTCTAAACAGCTTTCATTTTTGTTTCGAACACGTCATCCTGTATGAGTTTACAAATATTCGGACCCACAAAACTTACTTCAGTTTTGATTCAGACAGTCCCTGAATCGTGGTACACAGATACTTAAAAGTCTCTTTTTATTTCAGTAGAGTTTTCATAAACTGCTTCACCAAGCTAAGCTTAATGTGGAGTGGTGGCAGGAAAACGATTGGGATTAACTACAACAGTGCTTGGTTGCAAAGATGTTCTCGTTGGCCAACTGTTTTGGCTCCAGTGAGGAGTCCTATCCCTGCTGTCCCATATATACAAAAAGCATGGGTATGTCTTGCATATTCCTTGTTGCTGAAGGAGCAAAGAGAGAACTTTTAGATCACCACATATTGACCATCCTTGATCTTCGTAGTTAAGTTTCTTGAGAATAACGTCTGAATTCTCATAGCTATCCTTCGAGTGCACAGAATGCCATACAGGCACTGAAGCATACTTACTGCCATTGGGCAATAGCAGCTTTCAGACTTTTTTTTTTATATGGATCAAAGTCTCCACTCGCTCACATTGCATTCAATGTTACATTTTCTATCAGACCAGGAACATAGACTGGAGCACCATTTCGAGAAAAGTATAGAAGGAATTCCATTTGAAAATCTATGGAATTATATTGTTTTGGAAGCCTATAGAGTCAGTGTTAGTGATAAAACCTGTACGCAATGGAATTTTTTAGATACTTTTACGGAGTTCAGCGATCAAAACTATATAAAAGTAACCTCTTACTTTTCAAACAATTTTAGCCTTGCAGACCTGTGTTATTTGTAGAGAGATATTCCTGTATGTATTTGCTCTGTGTTTCGATATGTTGCAATAGTCAAGGTTTTGGAACATGAAATATATTCCCCACATAGACAAAAATGGCTCAATAATATATTTTATTGCATTATATTATGTGACTTTCTGTATAGAGTCTTGGTGGCATATGTGAGCCGTATCAAGCCGAGAAAAATGATGCCATGCTTAATCTAACTGAAGGTACAAAGTGTATTCTTCCTTTGTAGTATTGAGTTTAGGGAGAATATCTCAATATAAACAGAACCCAATAGAGCTTGCTCTGCAGTATACAGAGACTGTATGGCTCGCTACTCCGGAGAAGCCCAAAAATGGTCTCGTTTCTGGTGTCATTATCCGCTTATCATTATGTTTAAACTGTAAACAGGCTGAAGTTACGTTGGACACACACAGCTGGATTCTACACTGATCAGCAAGAATGAGGCCCCATACGGGGAGATAACCAGCAGTGCTTTTTGTTATAAGCACAATCCTTGGCTTTTCTCCTCTCTCAGCATAAATTGATACATTTTTAATTTCCTAAATAAATCAACTGAAGCAATTGTAAGCCACACTTAATTCTAAGGCCGGAGGGACAGTAAGAATATTTCCTAGGTGCCCCAACAAAAGGACAATAGTACATTCCTCAGTAAATATAAAGTATATGGGTGCAGAGAGGCATACTGTCCAGGTCGCTACGACAAACAAAATCCATAACGTAAAGGATGATCTACATCCAAATATAGTAACTATCGTAAATATTTGTTTGTTTTGTTTTTTTTTTACTTTGTTTTTTGCTTATATGAATACTTGTGGGCGAGTTAATGTATATCAGAAAATGTGAACATAGCATGCTAATAAGACAATTCAAGGGCTCCAATTAGTGGACACATACAGTGTAATGGCTCTATAGTTCCATATAAGAAAGGTAAAGTGCTGCAGTTTTTGTTATGATGCAATATGCATGGGCTCTTGCGATCATTGTCTTAGCAAATAGAATCGTTAATTACTGATCTTTATCACAGAGTACAGTGCAAAAGATCATCTAGAATAATCCTAGGTAAAAGAGCATTACTATAGGATCCATCGTCAAATCCGTATGGCATATTTTAAAATCTGAGAAAATATTCCAGCATTTTACTAATATTTGTTGAAATTGCAGTTTACTTTGAACAGACCTTCCGATATCTGACTTCAGCCTTAAAGAGAATCTGTTACCAGGTTTTTGCTCCCCCATCTGAGAGCAGCATAATGTAGAGACAGAGACCCTAATTCCAGAGATGTGTCACTTACTGAGCTGTTTGCTGTCATTTTGATAAAATCAATGTTTTCTCTACTGCAGATCTAGCTGTTATACAGAGCTCATGAATATGGTGGACTACCTGCAGCACGCCAAGTAGTCCTCTAATGATAAAATCACTGTTTAATCAGCAGTAGATTATCAAAACTACACTAAGGAGCCCAGTAAGTGAAATTCCGCTGGAATTAGAGTTTCTGCCCCTACATTATGCTGCTCTCAGATTAGGTGGCAAAAACCTGATGACAGATTCCCTTTTAATAAAAAAAAAAAACTTGATCTCTTCTCTAGTTTTTCCTACTTTGAGAAGAAAAATGAGCAGTGGGCTCTAATTTGTTTTTTTTTCGACAGCCACGAGTTGGAACACATGCACAAACTCTGGTCTCATTTTTAACCTGTAATTTCCATCTTTTCAACTTGATAAATAAAAATTAAAGATATTTAAAGCCAGCTACACAACAAACTAATATATTTGCAATGTTGATCTTATGGGATAGTAATTGTAACTTAAATGGGATTTCTCAAAAAATAAATTATTCCTGATCCATAAGAAAGAAAAAAATGCATTATCAAAGGGAATTTTTTTATTTTTTTTTTTAACAGTTTAGGCTTAGAAATTAAATAAATAAACAAAACAACAAAAACAAAGATGGCATTAAAATAGCTTAAGGCCATGTGCACACTAGAAAAGTGATTTTTCTCAAGAAAATTTCTTGAGAAACTTCTGGGAGTTGAAGATTACCGCACCTGTGGTAAAAAAACGCACCAAAATCGCGGGAAAAACGCATGCGTTTTTGCTGCGGTTTTGCCGCAGGTTGGGTCCTGCGTTTTTTTTTTATGCTGTAATAATATAGATAATAGATAATCGATAGATAGACAGATAATGGATAGAGGGAAAGATGGACAGATGAATAGATAGAGATCGAGAGATAGATAGATGAGAAAGACCTATATAATGTCCCACCCCCCTGCATATTCTAAGCTGGTACCCTTTAGTGACTTTCATGTGGCACTAAAGGGTGCCTAGCCTTGTATTTAGCCAAAAAATAAATAAATAAAAAAAAATTACGTGGGGTCTCCCCATCTTTTGTAGCCAGCTAGGATAAAGCAGACAGCTGCAGCCTGCAGACCACAGCTGGCAGCTTCATCTTGGCTGGTAATCCAAAACAGAGGGCACCCCACGCTGTTATTTTACATTAAATAAATAATTTAAAACAAAAAACGTAAGGTCCCCCCCCAATTGGATCACCAGCCAAGGTAAAGCGGACAGCTGTGGTCTGGTATTCTCAGACTAGGGAGGTCCACTGTTATTGGACACTCCCCAGCCTAAAAATAGCAGGCCGCAGCCACCCCAGAAGTGGCGCATCCATTAGACATGCCAATCCTGGCGCTTCGCCCCAACTCATCCCGTTGCCCTGGTGTGGTGGCAAACTGGGTAATATATGGGGTTGATGCCAGATGTGTAATGTCACCTGGCATCAAGCCCTGGGGTTAGTGATGTCACGCGTCTATCAGATACCTGACATCACCAACACAGTCAGTAAGAAATAAAAAATAGACAACAAAAAAAAGTTTTATTTGAAAAAACACTCCCCAAAACATTCCCTCTTTCACCAATTTATTGAAAAGAACAATCAATTCCACGTCCGGCGTAATCCAATAAGGGGGTCCCAAGGCGATCCATACCATAGTCACTGTCCCAGTCAATGAAGAACAGAATGTTCCTCATTGGCTGGGAGAGCAATGCAGTGACCTGAGCCAATATCAATAGGTCAGCCCAGGTCACTGCGGGGGATGATGAGCGTTGCTTCAGGAGGTTAGATGAGATCATTACCTGCTGTGACGATCTCCTGCACTGCTGACGTCAGCGCTGTCACTGACTTCTATGCCCGCCGCGTTCTCAGCAGTATCGCGAGAGCCCGTGACGTCACCGGTAGTGACATTCTCGGGCCGCCCGCGAGACAGGCATAGACGGCAGTGACAGCGCTGACGTCAGGAGGCAGGAGATCGTCACAGCAGGTAATGATCTCATCTAACCTGACAGCAGCGCTCGTCATCCCCGCGGCTGCCAGCACTGCAGCGTGACAAGCTGCTGACACTGCGAGCAGACACTGACACTGCTGTGCTGGCAGCGGCGGGGCTGGAGCGGGACACAGACTGCATGGTCACCTGGAGGTCACACGGAAGCGCTTCTGTGCAGTGTCCAGGGAGTGTGACGTGTGTGTGTGTACTCTGCTCCGCTTCTTCTTCTGTCATAATGACATCCTTTCCTGCAAAACCGCAGGCAGTGATGAGCATTACTGCAAGTAAATCGCGGCTATACCGAGGGTATACCGCAAATCATTTGCTAGCTGCGGTATACCCTTGGTATTTCGCGATTACATTACAGTGAATGGTGTGAAATACCTCAGGTACCTGCGGAACAGACGTGACATGCACATTTTCTCAAGAAATTTTCTCAAGAAATTCTGCTCAAGAATTTTCTTGAGAAAAAAAAACAGTGTGCGCACAGCTAATTTTTTCCCCATAGGTTTTGCTGGGAAATGTCTGCAGAAAGATTTCAAACATTTATCAAGAAATTTCCGCAGCAAAACCGTGGGTAAAAACGCAGTGTGCGCACAGGGCCTTAGGCCTGGGCTGCACTTTTTAACAACTACAGTCCAAAGTTATACATGGAGTTGTATGCAATTGTGTGGACTACAGCTCCCACTTTAAAGCACTACTCCAGAGTTTTATTTTTTTTTTTTTAGAACTGGAGTGGAACTTCAAATCTACAGTTCCTCCACTTACTTTTATACTCACCCTCCGATGTCTTAATTTGTTATCATTGTCGCTTCATCTGCAGTTTGTGACCTTTCAGCTCGCTCCAGGGTTCATGAGCTCGTCGGAGTGAAAGTTTAGGAGAGCCTCGTTTTGCCTCTCATTGAGTTGCATTGGGAGCTTGTGACGTAACTTCTGACTTCCATCCAGTCAGAAGTTGTGGTCACAAGACGACGCTGCGGGACCAGAGCAGCGCTGATAGAGGTGAAAACACCGGAGGGTGAGTATAAGACTACGGTCAGAAACCTTAGATTAAAAGAATCATATTGATGACCAACATCTGCATGGAGTCTGTAGGTTTTCCCATAGTCTAAGTGCTTTTGGCCTAGTTCACCAGGTTTCCTTCTACACCCAAAAAACATACTGATAAACCTGGCCCTATTGAGAATGTATTTGTTTTGTACATGAAATGTGTCTTTTGGATACAGGGAATGAAGTGAATAGTTACAATGTTTGTACAGAGCCTGGAATTATTAAAATGCACTAAATTGTTAATATCAGGCCTTTGCCACAATGGTGCTTTTTGTAGTCCATTCCAGCGTAGGAATTTTACAGCACAGACAAGAGAGACAGACGCAACGACCTTGAAATGGTTTCATGCCTGTAATGTTGGGGTTTGTCAGTCCTCTAAGTAATCTATTATTTCCCTTCATTAAAAAAGTGCTCAGTAATTCTGTTTATGGACTTGGTACTTTTTTTAATGTTCCTGTATGTAAGGTACTAGATCACAAAGAAGGAAATTAAATTCACAATAGCAGTAATACTTCAAAAAGCTGTCAGTAAACAGTCTACTGTCTTTATCCTCAGGGACCTCAGATTCTGATAAGAAACCGCTTTTCTTAGTTTTCCATTTCAAAACTATCTGTGATGATACGAGTTATCAGGAGAATTAAAAAATGCCTTCTCCTAAAAGAAACGTACACTCGTTTGTGGTGATAAAAACTGTTTATGTGATCTATTGTACGGATAAATCTGATTTATGCTTCCGTAAATATATCATTTACATATGCAAGGAACGTTGCAGTGTAACCTCGCAGCACGACATTTCAGAACCCGCTATTGATTTACTCTCCTTCACTTCAATAGATTTGAAGCTAGACAGAATTTTTAGAAATCATATCTGCTAGACGTCTGGGTGGACTTTCTTAGGCTACTTTCACACATCCGGCTTGAGCTCTGCGGCTCAATCCGGCTGTGCAAGCTATGCAACGGATGCGGTGAAAACACCGCATCCTTTGCATAAGTTTTCCCTTTGCGGCCAGTCCGGTTTTTGCCGCTTGCGGCATGCTACTGAGCATGCGCAGTGGCAAAAACCGCATGCGGCGGCCGGATGCGGTTATTGCCGCATCGCGCCGCATCCGGCCGCCATAGGCATGCATTGAAAAATGCGCCGCATCGGCCGAATGCGGCGCGATGCGGTTTTTTTTGCCGCACGAAAAAACGTGCCAGGCAACGTTCCATCCGGCCGCCGCATCGGCTATATCTGCCGCATGCGGCAAAAACCGGACGGAACGCAAGGCCATGCGGCACAATGCGGCACTAATTAAAGTCTATGCAGGAAAATCGCAACCGGCAGCAGAAAAAAACGGTTGCGATTTTCCTGCAAAGTGCCGGATTGTGCCGCATAGCAAAAACCGGAGGTGTGAAAGCAGCCTTACCAGCCATAAAAATCTCGGGCAATCAAACTATCATTTCATGAAGATTGACTTGACTTGGATACAAAGGCCAAAAGTTGTGGGCAGCTGATGTGACAGATGTACTCTATAGGTACAAGGTTACACAACATGTAGGTCTCAGAGGACACCTCGGAAAAAGCAATCTGGTAAAGAAAATACTGTAATGTTCATATACTCAATTCACCACCAGTCCATCACAGATTAGACAATATTGCTGCGATAAGATAATTTACAGCTGCACTAAGAGGCAAGATGACCATTTACAATCTTGAACTGTTCAAGGTCATTTACATAAACCTGCTCTTAAGCATTTTTCACAAAATCATCAAATTTCCAAAAGTTTTAAGCCCTTTTGGCATTTTTTTTACAAATGCTTTCTATCAGTGTTTTTGCTTTGTGTTACTTTTAATACGCATTTTTCTAGGCCCTTTTGAAACCCATCTAAAAAAAAAAATCTGGTAAAAAAAAAAAGTATCTTCAGAATGCAGTGTTTTGATAAAAATGCCAATGGCTGCAAAAATGGGGCAAAGTTCTGTATAGGAGGACATTTTTACATTTTACGACGGATCTTTAACCGACATGACTCCTCCCTCAAACACCTACAGAGATGAATAGAATGAAAAAAAAAAAAATCAGCTTTTGCTGTCAGGGTAAGGGTACCGTCAACACTTTAGCGACGCTCCAGCAATCCCACCAGCGATCTGACCTGGTCAGGATCGCTGGTGCGTTGCTACATGGTCGCTGGTGAGCGGTCAATCAGGGAAATCTCACAAGTGAACAGCTCCCAGCGACGCGTGGAAGCGATGCTGCGCTTGGTAACTAAGGTAAATATCGGGTAACCAATCGCTTGGTTACCCGATATTTACCTTGGTTACCAGCGCACACCGCTTAGCACCGTCTCCCTGCACTCCTAGCCAGAGTACACATCGGGTTAATAAGCAAACTGCTTTGCTTATTTACCAGATGTGTACTCCGGCTACTTGTGCAGGGAGCCGGCACTGGCAGCCTGAGAGCGGCGGACGCTAGTAACCAAGGTAAATATCGGGTAACCAAGCAAAGGGCTTCGCTTGGTTACCCAATATTTACCTTGGTTACAGCTTACCGCAGGCTGCCAGACGCAGACTCCCTGCACATTCAGATCATTACTCTCTCGCTGTCAAACACAGCGATGTGTGCTTATCAGCGGGAGAGCAACGTCAAAAAAATGAACCAGCACTGTGTGTAACGAGCAGCGATTTCACAGCAAGGGCCAGATCGCTGCTCAGTGTCACACACAGCGAGATCGCTAATGAGGTCACTGGTGCGTCACAAAAACCGTGACTCAGCAGCGATCTCGCTAGCGATCTCACTATGTGAGAAGTACCCCTAAGATGTAATCTCTCTTCATATTGTATATGACAATATGCCCATAGACTTTAATGGCGAGAGTGTCCTTTTGGCATATATTTGGCCCAAAAAAACAGGAACGCATGCTTACACATTGGACTGACAAAAATAGCCCTATCAAGTTTCCCAATTTGAATACTACTGTCCACAAATTTGATTCAACATAGGTAAAAATCCAAAAATAAATGTGTTCACTTTTGTATTTAATTATTGTAAAAAAAAGTGACACAAACTATCATTATAACGAAAGTAATAGTTACAAGAAAATCAGCCAACTCTGTAGACAAAGCATGCAGATATGCCAAACATAATAACTATTAATACAAAAATCCAGAAAAAAAATAAATTAGTCGATACATTACAGCACAAAATAGATTCTACAACTTTGTGTGCCAATTGTGGCAAGCAATCTTTAAAGACTTCACGAATGTTGAAAAGAATTTGACTTTGGGAAATGGAAAACTTTCCTCTAGAGTTTTCTCTATCTTTGCAGATTTTGGCAATACATTTCCTGACTACGACGTTAATTATTCAGACATCATAACTAATTGAATGTCAAAATGATTAAGAGTTACTTTCCAATGGAATGGAAAGAACAGACAAATATAAGGCAGCGAAAACTGCAACCCTCTGTGTCATAGGGAAATGAAATGAGGTTTAATTGCCTATTAAAAATGGACTATGTCTGCAATATAAGAGGATGAGGCTGTTCGTGGAAGAAGCATTTTGGGGTCTGTGGAGTGATCACCTGGATAATAATTTACCTTAAGTATTCTGAAGAAGTCTGAGGATTGTGCTGCACTAGGTTCACTAGTTTTATTTCACAGCAGAATAGGTTTTGGGTTTTTTTTTGGCATGGATTAGGCTAGGTTCACATTTCCGTTGTTTTGCATCAGTCACAATCCGTCGCCTTGAGGAATTACGGTATCCTGCAAAATATTTTGCAGGAATCCAGTTTTTCCCCATAGACTTCTATTAGTGACAGATTGCGACTGATGATGCTGCGTTGCATCCGCTGTGTCGCGGTCAGTCATTTAACTGACCGCGGGGCGTAAGGAACGCAGCCTGTAACGTTTTTGAGCAGCGCAATTTGTAGGATTTTGCTGCGCATGCTCTCTCTGGCTCCCTGCACACGTAACCAGGATACACATCGGGTAACCAAGCAATGCGCTTTGGTTAGTTACCCGATATTTACAGTGGTTACGTGTGCAGGGAGCCAGCGCTAAGTGGTGTACGCTGGTATCCAAGATAAATATCAGGTAACCAAGCAAAAAGTGCTTTGCTTTTAGTTACACGATATTTACCCTGGATACGTGTGCAAGGAGGCCGACACTTCCCCACTCGGCTCCACCCCCTCCCACACTCCGCATGTGTACACACTCACACACACTCACTTGTCCCCAGCCCTGCAGTCCCCGCGGCACTGACGTCCTCAGCGCCAAGGCCCCGCTCGGCTCCGCCCCCTCACACTCCGCCCCCGCACACAACGGAGTCCGACAATGATTTCTGTTCTGTCATCCGTTGTACAACGCATCAGTCACATGCGTCAATCAACGGAAATGTGAACCTAGCCTTAAAAATAATAAAAAGGAGGCATGCTATCCTTCCTGCGTCCCAGCACAGGTTGCTCCTGAGGTCCCCGCCTACTCCAGAAACATTCATTATTCAGAAGACACAGGACCGCAGCACCGATCAGGTGACTAGAGGCGCGTGTGCATGTAAGCGCCTCCAAGCTTACTTTTTTCTAGTCACCTAATTTATAAGCTGCTGTGGTCCTGGCACTTCTAAACGGGGCAGAAAGCACTTCAGGAGCTGGCAGAGACCTCTGGAGTAGCCTACGTTGGATCTGTGGGAGTGCTGCAAGGTATGTACACCTCCATTATTTTTAAATAACTAATGCCTGAATAAAATATATATCTTACTGTCCCGACAACCCTTCTCAAGGCAAGAAGATTCCCTGTAGTCTTAAGGCCCAGTCACACACAACGACTTACCAGCGATCCAGACAACGATACGACCTGATAAGGGATCGCTGGTAAGTCGCTGGTGAGATGTCACACAGTCAGATCTTACCAACGATGCAGTAACGATGAGCGACCTGTTTAACAATCTAGGCGGCCATTGGGACCCTGTTAGGAGGTCGTTGATAGGCGTCAAACTCAGCGATGTGTCCTGCCCAGCAGAACATCGCCTTTGAAGAAAATGGTCCGGACCATTTAGCAACGACTAGCGATCTCACAGCAGAGGCCTGATCGCTGGTAGGTGTCACACATAACGAGATCGCTGGCGAGATCGCTGCTGCATCACAGAAACTGTGACTCAGCAACGATCTCGTTATCAATCTCGTTGTGTGTGACAGGGCCTTTACATAGATGTCCCAATAGCTTGTCTGTATAAAATGTGTACAGAAAAAGAAGGCAATGGGCACTGTCACCACATGTTTGGGTTTATGTTCAGGGAGTGTGAGTAAAACAATAAATCTTCCCTGCATGTACTCCTCATTGAGGTCAACTTTCAGGGATTGGCACTGAGTACATATCAGTAGTATCTGCAATCTCTTACTTCGTAAACCTCCTTTGTACACAATTTTATTGTTCAAGATGCCATAAAGCTATAGTCTATGCCATAGAGCAGAGAGACTAATTGGATCTGATGAGGCACGATGCCCTAAAAACACTGCAGGTTACCAGTGTTTGGCAGATTCCCAGCAGGGGACTCCAACCAATAAGATCTTCTAAAAACTCTATGGAAAATCAAAGCATAGACGTTTTTTTGCACAAAGTTACACTTCTCTAAATAAATAGTACCAGTCCCATGTTGGGGTTAAATTCTTATTGTAGTTCCAATGAAGTTAGCATAAATGAATATTGCAGGTGAACGGAATACATTTTGTACTATCTTATTGGAGTAAACTGCCTGTTTTTCCACTTATGAGCCACTTCTTCCCTTTCCCGCATCTCACGACTCCTGAACTTATCATCCACTCTGAAAAGACAGCTCCAGTCTGTCTTCAATAAAGCTAGATGGACTGCCAGCCTAGTTTGTGTCAGGGTTAGTGCGGTGCACTCAACACAGTGAGACCAGGCACACCTACCTGAAACTAGCAAATATATTTTCCTACATTGCAGGATTTGCAGCCAAGATGTTCAGCACTGATGCATAATGTTCCCTATGCTGCTGCTGTTTCTGTCTGTGTGCTACAGAGAAAGACAAGCAGGATCCATCTCTGTGTATGGAAGACATCACAGCAGATAGCCCCCACCCACTAGCTCAGGGACAACTGAAGATTAAAAATCTAGTCTGCAGAGAGGAAAACTAGTGAAAACTTCAGGACAGAAGTCACATATTGTCCAGAAATTGTGCTATTCCTCATGTACATGGCAGCTTATTCTGAAAAAGTCACTTGACATGACAAGCACGCTTTAAATCTTCTAAACATCCGTTTTAGTTTGAAATCACTGCAGCACAATTTAGGTTCATTTGACATATAAACCCATGAACTATGGAATATTTATTTATATATATATATATATATATATATATATATATATATATATATATATATATATATATATATATATATATATATATTATATATATATATTATATATATATATATATATATATACACACACACACACACACACACATATACATACACACATACATGCATATATATATACACACACATATATATATATATTATATATACATATATACATACACATACATATATATATATTATATATATACATACATATACATATACACACACACACACACACACACACACACACACACACACACACACACACACGTGTGCATCTCAAGTTATATTATCAAAAAGCTAATTTATTTCATTAATTCAATACAAAAAGGGAAACTCATATTGGAGTCCTTACAAACAGAGTGATCGATTTCAAGTGTTTATTTCTGCTAATGTTGATGATTATGGCTTACAGCCAATGAAAACCCAAAACTCATTATCTCAGAAAATTAGATTATATAAGACCAACTGAAAAAATGACTTTAAACTCAGAAATGTTGGTGCCTACTGAAATGTACGTACAGTAAATGCACTCGATACTTGGTTGGGACTCCTTTTGCATTAATTACTGCATCAATGCAGCGTGGCATGGAGGCGATCAGCCTGTGGCACTGCTGAGGTGTTATGGAAGCCAAGGTTGCCTTGATAGCAGCCTTCAGCTCGCCTGAATTGTTGGGTCTGGTCTCTTATCTTCCTATTAGATTCTCTATGGGGTTTAGGTCAGGTGCGTTTGCTGGCAAATCAAGCAGAGTGATAGTGTGGTTATTAAATTAAGTATTTGTACTTTTGGCAGTGTGGACAGGTGCCAAGACCTGCTGGAAAAATGAAATTTTCATCTCCAAAAAGCTTGTCAGCAGAGGGAAGTATGAAGTGCTCTAAAATTTTTTGGTAGACGGCTGCACTGACTTTGGTCTTGATAGAACACAGTGGACCTAACCCAGCAGATGAAATTACTCCCCCAAACAATCACTGATTGTGGAAATTTCAAACTAGACCTCAAGCAGCTTGGATTGTGGTCTCTCCACTCTTCCTCCAGACTATAGGACCTTGATTTCTAAATGAAATGCAAAATTTGCTTTCATCTGAAAACAACACCTTGGACCACTGAGCAAAAGTCCAGTTCTTTTTCTCCTTGGCCCAGGAAAGACGCTTCTGGCGTTGTCTATTGGTTATGAGTGGCTTGACACAAGGAATTAGACAGTTGTAGCCAATGTCCTGGATACGTCTGTGTTTGCTGATTCTTGAAGCCCTGACTCCAGCAGCAGTGCACTCCTTGTGAATCTCTCCCAAATTTTTGGATGACCTTTTATTAACAATCCTATAAAGGCTGTGGTAATCCCAGTTACTTGTACACCTTCTTCTACCACACTTTTTCCTTCCACTCAACTTTCCATTAATATGTTTGGATACAGCACTTTGAACAACCAGCTTCTTTAGCTGGTTTGACCTTTTTTAACTTACCCTCCTTGTGGAGTGTGTCAGTAACTGCCTTATGGATATCTGTCAAGTCAGCAGTCTTCCCCATGATTGTGTAACCTACTGAACCAGACCAAGGGACCATTTTAAATGCTAATTATTCTAATTTTCTGAGATAATGACTTTTGGGTTTTCATTGGCTGTAAGCCATAATCATCAACATTAATAGAAATAAACACTTGAAATAGATCACTCTGTGTGTAATGACTATATATGCATTTCCCTTTTTGTACTGAATTGCTGAAATAAATTAACTTTATGAAATTCTAATTTATTGAGATGAACTTGTAATTTCTTTTCTTAACCTATAATAATAATAATAAGTTTTATTTCTATAGCGCCAACATATTCCACAGCGCTTTACAATTCAGAGGGGACATGTACAGACAATATGAGACAATACAAAATAACAAAATTAAGATACCAGGAGGAGTGAGGGCCTGGCTCGTAAGCTTACAGTCTATGAGGAAATAGGGGAGGCACAAAAGGTGAATGGGGGGGGGGGAGAAAAGCTTGTTATATATGGTCCAGCCATCGATTTAATAGGGGATTCAAAACCAGCTGAGTGGACCTATCATCGGCCAGAATTTATACAGGTACAGGGGACAAGAATTGGAAGTACATTTTTTAGGAAGGGCAGAAAGGGACTGGATTAGATCAGGGCAGTGAGGTGATCGGCTAGTCTAAAGAAATGCGTTTTCAGGGCCCGCTTAAAAGGTGTGGATGTTGGGAATTAAATCGGATTGCTCTTGGTAGTGTGTTCCAGAGCATAGGCGCAGTTCGTGAGAAATCTTGAAGACGGGAGTGGGAGGTTCGAATTGTTGAGGATGTCAGTCTTAGGTCATTAGCAGAGCGGAGGTCACGGGTGGGGTGATAGAGATGAGGGAGGAGAGTGAAGCGGTTGCAGAGGAAAATGATCCTGGCTGCGGCATTCAGAATGGATTGGAGAGGGGAGAGTTTAGTAACAGGGAGACCAATTAGTAAAGAATTACAATAATCCAGGCGAGAATGAATGAGAGCGACAGTAAGAGTTTTTGCAGAGTCAACGGTAAGAAAAGGTCAAATTCTCGAGATGTTTTTGAGGTGGAATTGACAAGAACGAGCAAGTGAACGAATGTGGGGAGTGAAGGAGAGATCGGAGTCAAATATAACCCCAAGACAGCGGGCGTGCTGCTGGGGCGTAATGATAGAACCACACACAGAAATGGTAATATTGGGTTTCGGAAGGTTAGGAGAGGGAGGAAACAGAAGAAGTTCAATTTGACAGGTTCAGTTTTAGATAGAGGGAGGACATGAGGTAGGAGACAGCGGACAGACAATCGGTTATATTTTGTAATAGTGCAAGGGTGATGTCAGGAGATGTGTACAGTTGGGTGTCATCAGCATAGAGATGGTACTGGAAACCAAATTTGCTGATGGTTTGTCCAATAGGGGCTGTGTATAGAGAGAAAAGGAGGGGGCCAAGGACTCAACCCTGAGGAACCCCGACCGTAAGCGGAAGACGAGAGGAAGAGGATCCGGCAAAGGATACATTGAATGAGCGGTCAGAGGTAAGAGGAGAACCAATAAAGAATGGTATCCTTGAGCCCGATAGAGCGGAGCATAGTGAGGAGGAGCGAGTGATCCACAGTATCGAATGCAGCAGAGAGATCCAGGAGGATCAGCAGAGAGTAGTGACCATTAGATTTAGCTGTTAGTAAATCATTAGAAACTTTAGTAAGAGCAGTTTCAGTAGAATGTAAGCAGTGGAAACCGGATTGTAGAGGGTCGAGGAGAGAGTTATCTGACAGATAGCGAATTAGACGGGAGTGGACCAGGCATTCCAGGAGTTTTGAGATGAATGGAGATTAGAGACAGGTCTGTAGTTAGCAGCACAATTTTGGTCCAGGGATGTTTTTTAAGTAATGGGTGTATGCTGGCATGTTTGAAGGAGGGAAAGACACCAGAGGAGAGAGATTGAATATTTTAGTTAGATGAGTGGTGACAGCTGGGGTGACAGATTTAAGGAGATTTGAGGGAATAGGGTCACTGGTGCAGGTAGTAGTGCGACAAGATGTGAGGAGCCTGGTGACTTCTCTGTGACCAGATCAAAGAGTGAAAGTGAGCTAGATGAAGTGTAGGAGGGCAGACAATGTGTGGTGTTATGAGGCTGTGAGGAAATTTCCTGGCGTATATGGTCAATTTTTTCTTTAAAATAATTGGCCAGGTCATCTGCGCTGAGGTCGGTGGTTGGGGCCAGAACTCTTGGTCCAAGGAGGGAATGGAAAGTATCAAAGAGTCGTTTAGGATTGTTGGCTAGAGAGGTGATGAGGGTTTTGAAGTACGCTTGTTTGGAGAGGTGAAGGGCAGCATTGTATGTTTTTGAGCATAAACTTATAATGGATGAAATCTTCGGCTAGATTGGATTTTCTCTACAGACATTCAACACACTGGAACACCGCTGGAGAAAGAGTGTTTGCAACGTGTGCCAGGGATGCTGCCGTCTGCGCTGAGCTGCTCTGCGTGTAGCAGGGCAGATTCATCTAGGTCGCTCTGTAGGGTTTCATTGTAATGTTTTACAGAAGAGTCAGAACATGAGAGGGAGGCTATTGGGTCCAGTGATTGACTGCAACTTCTTCAGAAATTTCTGGGTGTTAATGGCATGTATATTCCTATATGGGAGGTAAGTGGGGGTGTCCTGAGTGGGTTGACCGCTCTTGACCAAGAATGAAAGAAGGTTGTGGTCAGAGAGTGGGAGAGGGGAGTTAGTAAAAAAGTTGTGCAAAACCAAGAGAGGAGGTTAGAGATAAAAGATGAGTGGCAGCTGGGGGGGGGGGGGGAATCATCAATAGGGGATATTAAGTCCCCCATGACAAGAGTGGGGAGGTCACAGGCTAGAAAATGTGGTGGTAAGGTGGCAAAATGATCCAAGAACTGGCTGGTTGGGCCTGGAGGGCGATACACAACTGCTACTTGCAGGGAGAAGGGTCTGTAAAGCCCGACAGTGTAACCTCAAAAGAAGGGAAGATAAGTGAGGGAACAGGAGGGATGACCTGAAAAGTGCAGTTTGGGGAAACCAGCAGACCAACACCTCCACCTGATCTGTTGTCAAGTCTAGGGGTGTGAGAAAATTGTAGGCTACCATATGAGACAGCAGCAGCTGCGGTGGTGTCTGACTGCTGAATTGCAGGTCTCAGTAAGAGCCAGGAGGTTGAGGGAATTTGAAGGAAGAGATCATGGATGAAGGAGAGTTTGTTACACACTGAGTGTGAGTTCCAAAGGGCACAGTTAAAAGAGACATAAGGTATGCAAGGAATAGTAATGAGATTTAAGGGGTTTCTGAGTATGCAGGGAAGGAATTTAGCTTACTATTATAAGAAGGTCCTGGATTAGGTGCAATATCACCTGCTAAAAGGAGGAAAATAGAGAGAGTGAGCATGTGGTTAGAGATTTATGAGATTGTCTATTACGTTGCATGGTGGGGGTGAATGGATCTGGATGGTTTATAATTTTGAAAAGAGCATGAGAGCAGTACATAGCAGAGGAGAAGAGAGAAGGACTGATATAGATGGAGTGTACTGGGCGTGTAAAAGCAGTAGAAATGAGGGATTGAAGCAGCTAGCATATAAATAGTACAAATACATAGAGTGGAAACATTTTGCAATATGCAAAAATTTGGAGAAAGTTTGTTTGTTTGTCTTACATGCCTTACCTGTCTGCTGCCCTGTATAACTGCCATGAATAACAGCTGTGCACTTACTAAAATCAGCACTTGATAAAATCTGCACAAATACCCCCTGCATAAATGCTTCCCTTAGCTAGGTTTACTTATATAGGAAGGTTTGTGCTTAGAGCTGGGTCAATTTAGCTTGTTAATCAATCAATCCGCTAACTTGAGACAAAAAGAGGCAATAAGTTGTAATAACAACAAACAGGCTTGCATGCTAGCAGGATCATAAACCTCATGAGCAAGTGACATAAGGTTTCTACATCCAAGAACAAACTCCATTAGAACTAATCATATATACCATTTCATTGCTATAAGCAGAAAGAGTTAGAGTTCAGCAGAGTCTGACGCAGTGCAAAAAAATAGGACTTTATAAAAACGCATTTGTAGATTGCTAATAAAAACAACTT